>NW_005370700.1:761598-794236 GCF_000412655.1 Myotis brandtii
GGGATAGAGCCCGAAACCCAGGCATGTGCCCTGACCGGGAATCAAACCATGACCTCCTGGTTCATAGGTCAATGCTCAACCACTGAGCCTCACCAATAATGACTAAGAGCACTGCTTTACTTGGCTGGTCCTCACTCTTGTATCATTCATGGTATTAAGGACTGCCTTTACTGTGGTTTGGACAGTTCCCATATTTCTAAAGTGAACAGCAGGGAGAGGGAGGAAGCAAATGGATTGTTTCCTTTCCAGGGAAGGAAGCGAACTTAAAACAAGGTCTGGGTCTCTCCAGCATCAAATGGAGAAAGGACAGGGAAAGCCAGGTCCTCCTGGAGGACTAGGGGCGCTGTTGACCAGTGAATTCAAGGCTCTGAGAGTTCCCCTGGGTGTCACAGACCTCCTAGAACACACGGGTTCCCTTTGGCTACACCCAATTGCCTTGTAGGGGTCACTCACTTTGGAGCCTGGGGCCGCTGGGTGGCTGCCCGTTCTGCTTTCTTCACAGGCATAAGAAACTGTGTCAAGTGAGAGATGGTGGTTAATTTGGAGATTCAAAAAGAGTGTTCATATTTCTAAAGTGATCAGCAGGGAGAGGGAGGAAGCAAATGGATTGCTTCCTTTCCAGGGAAGGAAATGAGCTTAAAACAAGGTCTGGGTCTCTCCAGCATCAAATGGAGAAAGGACAGGGAAAGCCAGGTCCTCCTGGGGGACTAGGGGCGCTGATGGCCAGTGAATTCAAGGCTCTGAGAGTTCCCCTGGGTGTCACAGACCTCCTAGAACACACGGGTTCCCTTTGGCTACACCCAATTGCCTTGTAGGGGTCACTCACTTCGGAGCCTGGGGCCGCTGGATGACTGCCCTTTCTGCTTTCTTCACAGGCATAAGAAACTGTGTCAAGCGAGAGATGGTGGTTAATTTGGAGATTCAAAAAGAGTGTAAAGCATCCGTTGGAGGGACTCTCCCCAGGGGCTGGGGAGTGCGGAGGTCCTAGCTGCACCCCAGCCAGGCCTAGCTTTTTGGCTTTTGTTTTGTGTTCACCAAAGGGGAGCCCCTGGAGGCTTCCCAGACAGCGCTGAGCGGCTGATTGATGACTCACGTGCAAAGGGCTCCTGAGCAGGCCAGGCGACCTACTTAGTGCCTCGTGGGTGCAGCAGGAGGCACGTTTAGGAGCCCTGAGTGGGGACTGAGCTGCACGTGGCAATGCCTCACCAGAGGCTCCCGGCTTGGAGGCCAGCTCCTCACGTTTCCATTCGAATGCCTCCTCCTTTGTCCTGGTGTCCAGGTGTGTCCGGGTGTCCAGGCCACAGCCGAGGGAGACTGCGACAAGGCAGTGAGGTGGGGAAATGGTGGTTCGGTCACTTGGCTCTTAATAACTGGATGCTGTTATGAGGGTTGCATCAGGGCCATTTACCATTTCCTGTTTCAGGCCCAACTTCCAGCTCCCCTCAGCTCAACCTCCAAGAATGTTGGAGGCCTTCAGGCAGGAGTCACCCTGAGGGCTTTGGATGGGATTCAGAGTCCCTGACCCCTGGAAATGGCAGGCGAGGCCTTGTGGATATGTGCATTTTTCTGGAAAAAAATCCATAGATTTTGTTCACCATTTTGAAGAGATGGGTGAGCCCAGAAGGGCTAAAAACACTAATAAAGGGTTTTAGATTGAAAAGAAAAGGTGATGGGAGACCCAGAGTTTTCTGGAACCAAAGGTGGACAGCAATTCGTTTCCCTCTGAGCAGCTTGGATCATGGAGAGGAGCTGGGCCTTGGCGTCAGGAGTCGTTGTGAGGCTCTGAGTGAGTTTCTTGTTACCTGATGAGGAACAAATGCATTCACTACCCAGCACCCTCGCCCCTCAAGCCTTCTGGACCCATTTCCTGCCCCGCCCAGATCCCCAGGTGTCTGCATTTGCAGCCTCTTCTGTGAATGTTCGCTTCACTTTCATGCCCCAACCCACACCTGGCTGGCTCCTGAGGGCACTCTTGCTCCTGGGGCCTCTCAGGGGCTGCTGTACCCTCGCCTCTAGGCCAGCAGGAGCCAGCTTTCCTCTTGGCTCCTCCTTGCAATTCCAGAATTTCCCTCTCCCCGCTTCCTAAGTCAGCCACAGCCACACCCCTTCCCTCCCCACATGCCCTGTTAGTCAGGGTTCTCCAGAGAAACAGAACCACGGACAGATGTAGACACATAGAGAGATTTATTATGAGAGATTAGCTCATGCAATTATGGAGTCTGAGGAGTCCCATGACCTGCCACCTGGAGGCCCAGGAAAGCAGGCAGTGTTGTTCCAGCTCAACCCTGAAGACCTGAGAACCAGGGGAGACAAAGGTGGCAAAAACTCCAACCTTGGTCCCATCAGTTCCCTGCCTGCTCTAGCCAATGCGCACCGGCTGTGCTTGGCTGAAGAAAGACACACAACCACGATGGGTGGTCTCTCCTTCAATGCATGACCACGCACATCAAGTGGCCCTTCCTGCTGCCCAGTGATCACACCTCCGTCTTCTCGGCCCCAGCCGGAGCCGCCTTCCATCCTCCGTCTTCGCTGCTCCGGCTCGCCTTCAGTCTTCACTCTGCCGCTTGGAGCCTATGTATGCAAATTAACCGCCATCTTTGTTGGCAGTTAATTTGCATATAGCACTGAATAGCCAATGGGAGGCGTAGCGAAGGTACGGTCAATTACCCTGTTTGTCTATTATTAGATAGTATTGGCTCATGCAATTATGGAGTCTGAGGAGTCCCATGACCTGCCACCTGGAGGCCCAGGAAAGCAGGCAGTGTTGTTCCAGCTCAACCCTGAAGACCTGAGAACCAGGGGAGACAAAGGTGGCAAAAACTCCAACCTTGGTCCCATCAGTTCCCTGCCTGCTCTAGCCAATGCGCACCGGCTGTGCTTGGCTGAAGAAAGACACACAACCACGATGGGTGGTCTCTCCTTCAATGCATGACCACGCACATCAAGTGGCCCTTCCTGCTGCCCAGTGATCACACCTTCCCCTGGTCCCTACACTTGCCCATTTGCCCAGATCACGACTGCATTCATTTCCCCTCTCCCCAGCCCTCCACAATGCCTCCTTAGCCTCATCTCAGCTGCAGAGCCAGCTCTAGTTTCACTTCCCTCAGCTCGGCCCTCTCGTCCCCCTGTGTCTTCAGCCGCAGCCCTGCCTGTCTCAGGGTGCTCTGGGCGAGCACTGACCTGTGCACTGGACCTATGTCTGCTCCCCTTCCCAGTGAGACTCTTCGGTCCACGGTGATGTTCACTCACCTCCCTCCTCTCCTGTCGATGGAAAGCTCTCAATTGGACTTTTGCTCCACGACTCCATGGAAACTGCTCTTGCCAAAGTCAGAATGACCTTGCTCAGGTGTCAGTCCTCAGTTCTTGTCTTACTGACTTATCAGCACCATTGAGTTCATGGAGCAAACCCCTCCATCTCCAGACATGTTCTGTGTCTGTCTTCCTAGACATCCCACTCCTCTGGATTTCGACCTGCCGCCGAAGCCCTTCCTTCTTGTCTCCTGGCAGGTGCATCTCTGGCCTCTGGAGTGACCCAGGGCGCAGTCTTTGGACCTATTCTCCTCTCTGTCTACATGTGAGAGCCTCCTGACAAATGCCAGCTACATGCGGATGCCTCCCCAGTGACTCCCACGAGCCTGCATGACTCCCTGAGTGCCAGGTTCCTACATCCAACTAGATTTCTAGCAGGCATCGCAAACCTCCCAGGCCCAGGTTTTCTCTATTTCACTCGACCTCCCTACTTTCTGAGATAATTACTGCCACAGAAATCATGAAGTCATCCTAAAACATCTTTGACTGTGGCAGACTTAAACCAACCCTTTGGGTTCCATGAGTGAGAAGAAAGTTCCAAGAAACGGATAGTGCCAAGGAACATTCCAGGTGAAGTCAGGGAAAATAGTGAAAAAGAAGGACAAAGCCTGGAGCCATGGAGGAAAATGGACAGGGCAGGGAACCCTCACGGAGCCGGCCTCAAGGGGAGGGAGGAGCTGTCACTTCCACAGCCAGGCTCCTGCGCCTGCCCTTATTTCAATGGGAATGTTGCTATTTCCACTTCACCGCTGTACATTCGGTGTTGGGTAGGGGGCAGACAACTTAGTCATCAGAACACAGCATCGCTACCCACTCTTGAGGGAGACGAGTGCGTGATCTGGATGCCACTTTGGGTTGTCTCCCGAGGGAAGGGGATGGATGTGTCTGTGTGTGGGAAGAAGAATGAGATGGTTTGGCGACCAATGGGGTGTACTGTGACAGACACAGTGCAATTTCCCTTCTTCTGGGCACACAGGAAGAGGACGCTTCCCAGTCTCCTCTGTAGAGGGCGGGGCTGTGTTACAAGTTTAGCTTGATGTAAGATAGGCAAAGACTGGTCCATAAAAAGTCACCCTTGTGTAACCCTCCCTTTTATCCCCGCCCATGGTGACTTTGGAGGCCACACATCGAGGATGTCAGTGTCACAGGCGGGATGCAACCTAGGTTCCCCGAGTGACTACATGACACAGAGCCATACTGCCCTTCCTAACTCCTGCCTTTTCTCCACCTCCACCTCAGACCACATTGGCAATTCTCCAATCGGATTAGGTCACTGAGCTTCCAGGGCTGTGTGTTAGGTAGCCTATCCTGGCATATACAGTAGGTGCTCCATAATTATGGTGATTGAATGTGCTAATTAATTTCAGAGCCCAAGCTTTTAACCATTACTCCTCTCTTGGTTGACTTTCTGTATGCTCTGTCCCCCTTTCCTCATAAAATAAAATTCTTTTGTGATTTTAAAAGTAATATGCGCTCAGAAATCAATAGCAGGAACAACAAAACCCAACAAGCTGATTAAAAATTGGGTACAGGACTTGAATAGACATTTCTCCAAAGATGTACAAATGGCCAAAAAGCACATAAAAGAAAGCTCTCAACATCATTAGTCATTAGGGAAATACAAATCAAAGCTACATTGAAATACCACTTCATATCCATTAGGATGGTCTTATCCAAAAACCAGCTGATAGCAGCTGTTGCCAAGGGTGTGGAGACATCAGAGCCCTTGTGCACTGCTGATGGGAATGCAAAATGGTGCAGCCGCTAGGGAAGACAGGATGGTAGTGTTTTAAAAAATTAAAAAATAGCTGGGCCGGTGTGGCTCAGTGGTTGGGTGTCGACCTATGAACCAGGAGGTCATGGTTTGATTCCGGGTCAGCGCATATGCTCAGATTGCGGGCTCAGACCTCAGTGTGGGGTGTGCAGGAGACAGCCCATCAATGATTCTCTCTCATCATGGATGCTTCCATCTCTCTCTCCCTTTCCCTTCCTCTCTGAAATCAATAAAAATATTTTTTAATAAAAAATATAGAAATATGACCCATTGTTTATAGATACCGCAGTTTCACCTGTTGATGAAAATTTTGGTTGTTTCCACTTCTGGCTATGAACAAATAAATAAAGCTTCAATGAACATTCCCGCACAAATTTTTGTATCAACACACACTTTTCATTTCTCTTGGGTAAATTCCTGAAAGTAAAATGTTTGGATCATGGAGGCATATGTTTAACTTGTTAAGAAATTGGCACACTTTTCCAAAATTGTTGCACTGTTTTACATTCCTGCCTGTTCCTCCCATCCTTGTCAACACACCTGGTGTGGTCAGTCTTTTTTATTGTAGTCACTCTAATGGGTGTGCATGCACCTCACTGCAGTTTTAATTTGCATTTCCCTGATGTCATATGAGGTTGAGCAACTTTTCATGGGCTTATTTGACATTAATATTTCTTCTTTGGTGACATGTTCAGATCTTTGGGCCATTTTTTATGATGTTGTTTTCTTATTTTGAGTTTTTTAAAGTATGTTTTTATTTATTTCAGAGAGGAAGGGAGAGGGAGAGAGAGGTAAAAACATCAGTGATGAGAGAAACATCGATTGGCTATCTCCAGCACACCCCACCCTGGGGATCAAGTTCACAACCTTGGCATGTGCCCTGATCGGGAATCAAACCGTGACCTCCTGGTTCATAGGTGGACGTCAACCACTGAGCCACGCTGGCCGGGCTTATGTTGAGTTTTGAAGGTTCTTTATATATTCCAGATACAAGTCCCTTATTAAATACACAATGTGCAAATGTTTCCTCCAAGTTGATTGCTTGGCCTTTTGTTTTATAACCATGTTTTTCAAAGAGCAGAGTTTTAACTCTGATGAAGTCTGATTTATTAATCTGTTCTCTTGAGAATCATGTTTTCAGAGTTGTATCTAAGAAACCTTTGCCTGCCGAGACCGGTTTGGCTCAGTGGATAGAGCGTCGGCCTGCGGACTGAAGGGTCCCAGGTTCGATTCCGGTCAAGGGCATGTACCTGGGTTGCGGGCACATCCCCAGTGTGAGATGTGCAGGAGGCAGCTGATCGATGTTTCTCTCCCATCGATGTTTCTGACTGTCTATCTCTCTCCCTTCCTCTCTGTAAAAAATCAATAAAATATATTAAAAAAAAAAAAAAAAAAAAGAAACCTTTGCCTAAGCCAGTCACAAAGACTTTTTCCCCCCACGTGGTTGCTTCAATTTTTCTCTCTCAGTTTATTATCAGGTTTTTAAGGGCTGGGGACCCCAGGAGATGGGAGAACTCCAGGCTCTGAGGTCCCGACTTCAAATCCTGACTTGGCAAGTTTCTAGCTGTGACCATAAGTTGCTAAATCTTTCCTTGGCTATTTCATAGGCTTGTTTGAGCATTAAATACATGGAAGTGCTTAGGATAATGCCTGGTACATTAGGACTCCATAAAAGCTAATTGTTATTACTATTTCGAGTGAAACAAACAAGCAGCAGAGAAGCAAGACTTCCTATACTTTCTGAAACCCCTCTTCCCATCTTCAGAGCAGCTCTCGCGTGTTTCAAACTCTCGCTTCAGTACGTTTGGTGGTTGGGTAGGCACAGGGCAGCATCTCTGCAACCCATTATTATTGGTCCCATTTCACAGATGAGAATTAAGGCATTTAAGTATCTGTCCAAAGTTACACGGCTGCTGGGCAACAGTCAAGATCTAAATCCAAATTTTTAGGCTGCTGCAGTTTGTCCAAATCAACATGCTTCCAAAAGTCCTGGGTGTTTGTGAAATGCCCCTTCTCAGGCCCCAGGCATTCTGTGCAGCGGGGCCTGGAGCTTGCATTTCACGGGCTCCCCGAGGGTCCTTCGACGGCAGCGAAGTGCTGAGAACCCCTGCGCTCCTCCGCTGTCGCTGGACTTGCAGGGCCTTTTCCAACTGTTTCCACCGAGAATTATGACCGCCTTTTCCAGAGTGAACACACCTCCCCTTTCTATTAGGTATAGTCTGATGTAAGCGGAAACTGGGATCAGAACCAGCCTGGCACAACGGTTTCTTCTCTTTGGGGTCATAGGCACTCCAGGGCAGTTTGCTTCCTCCCTGCCATGTGTTTCAATATAGCCAGAAATGTGCACATTTTCACGCTAACTCCAGAGAAGATATGTAGCTATTCTGAAGCCTTAGGACGTCGCATCGATTCATCAGGAGAGGGTGGGGTGGGAGGACCAGTCTGGGGACCCGCAGGAAAAGCCCCTCCGTGGAGCTGAACTTCCCCTCCACGGCCAGGTGATGCTTTTCCATCCTGTGGGAAGCAGACAGGATTAATCGTCTGGCTATTGTCTTTTGTTCCCTCACGCCCTGCCAAGGGCTGTGTGTGTTCCAGGAGGCACATCTGCCCAAGAGCCACAGGCAACACCTGCAACTCTGCTTGAGGCCTGAATTAGAAACCACTCACTTCTTTACTCCGCATGTCTATAAACACCCGGGGGAGGGACTCAGTCCCTGCATCCTAGGAAGAAGTTATGAGTTATGGCACTGTGGGCCCACAGTTTCTGACCTCTGGGCAAGCAATAGGAGGGGTCAGCAGCGGCCCAGCCCCCTGAGAGTGCCTGTTGTTCCCACAGGGAGGGACTTGGACATCCCCAGGGTCCACCCCCACAGCCAGGCGGACAGCACTAGTTCTGGGTTGAGGATGTGGCAACCACTAGGGAATCCCCTTCTGGCCCATTCTGAACGCACAAGGAAGAACCACTGGAGAAGCTGGGAGTTGCATGAGAATAAAGACAGAAAAGAAAAAGGATAAAGACAGAGTTGAAACCATCTGACTGGCTTCGGTCCCATAGTGTGCCCACATTTCCATTTCATGATAATATAAAGGACAAAGCATTAAAAGAATGGAAAGACAAGGAGAAAATATTTGCAAAGCACATATCTGACAGAGGATTGGTATCCAAAATATACAAAGAACTGTTAAAACTCGACAAAAAAAAAAAATTTAAATCAGCACAAGATATGAACAGACACCTCACCGAAAAGCTGCTCCACATCATGTCATTAGGGAATTGCAAATTCACACACGAATGAGATACCATCACATACTCACCAGAAAGACTAAAATCCAAAACGGCAACAAAACCAAATGCCCTTGAGGATGTGGAGCAACAGGAACTCTCTCATGCACTGCTGCTGAGAATGCAAAAGGGGACGGCCACTTAGGAAGACAGTTTGGCAGTTTCTGCGAAACTAAACATACTAGTACTTTTACCCCATGATCCAGCAATTGTGCTTTTTGGTATTCACCCAAATGGGTTGAAAAGTTATATCCACGCATAAACCTGTATGCAGGTACTTAGAGCAACTTTATTCATAACTGCCAAAACCTGGAAACAGCCCAGATGTCTTTTAGTAGCTGATGAATAATTAAACAGTGGGGCATCCAGACAATGGAATATTCAGAAAAGAAAAAAAAATAGAAAGAAATGAGCTATCAGGCCAGGAAAAGACATGGAGGAACCTTAAATGCATATTACTAAGTGAAAGAAGCCAGTCTGAAAAGGCTACATACTGTCTGGTTCCAACTGTATGACATTCTGGAAAAGGCAAACCTATGGAGTGAGTGATCAGTGGTCGCCAGGGGTTGGGAGGGAGGAGGAAGGACTAGGCAGAGCACAGAGGGTATTCAGGGCAATGCAACTACCCTGTACGATACCGTAATGATGGACACATGTCATTATACATCTGTCAAACCCATAGGATGCACAACACCGACAGTGAATGTTAATGTAAACTATGGGCTTTAGCAATAAAGTACCAATATGAGCTCATCAATTATGGAAAGAAAGATATAAAGTTCATATAAAGGGTGATTATGTAAAATAAAAATAGCTAACACAAACAAAAGAACAAAGCACCGTTTAACACAAAGAAGGGAGGCGTTCCTCTGAACAGGCTCTGAGATAGGAAGGCCGGCTATGAATAAGAAGACATGTTTAAAGGAAAGAGAACAATGTGTTAGTGCTCCCTGAATGCTGGGCACCACTTGTGAGTGTATTAACCCTCACACAGCCGACCAGGCGGGCACTCCTGTCACCTTTACTTATAGGTGAGGGGCTGCACTCAGAGGTCTCAGCTCAAGCAGCCACTTTGGAGGTGAAAGAAGCCAGTCTGAAAAGGCTACATACTGTCTGGTTCCAACTGTATGACATTCTGGAAAAGGCAAACCTATGGAGTGAGTGATCAGTGGTCGCCAGGGGTTGGGAGGGAGGAGGAAGGACTAGGCAGAGCACAGAGGGTATTCAGGGCAATGCAACTACCCTGTACGATACCGTAATGATGGACACATGTCATTATACATCTGTCAAACCCATAGGATGCACAACACCGACAGTGAATGTTAATGTAAACTATGGGCTTTAGCAATAAAGTACCAATATGAGCTCATCAATTATGGAAAGAAAGATATAAAGTTCATATAAAGGGTGATTATGTAAAATAAAAATAGCTAACACAAACAAAAGAACAAAGCACCGTTTAACACAAAGAAGGGAGGCGTTCCTCTGAACAGGCTCTGAGATAGGAAGGCCGGCTATGAATAAGAAGACATGTTTAAAGGAAAGAGAACAATGTGTTAGTGCTCCCTGAATGCTGGGCACCACTTGTGAGTGTATTAACCCTCACACAGCCGACCAGGCGGGCACTCCTGTCACCTTTACTTATAGGTGAGGGGCTGCACTCAGAGGTCTCAGCTCAAGCAGCCACTTTGGAGATCAAATATGCTGATAACCACTATATTATCCTGTTTTTAAAAAATTAGTAACTAGGCTGAGGTTAAAAGGTTGTCCAGGGACCTCTTATAGAGTTGAGCCATAGCCAGTTTGGCTCAGTGGATAGAGCATCAGCCCACGGACTAAAGGGTCCTGGGTTGGATTCTAAAGGGCACGTATCTTGGTCGCAGGCACATGCAGGAGGCAACCAATCGATGTGTCTCTCTCACATCGATGTTCCTCTTTCTCTGTGTCTCTCCCCCTCCCTTCCACTCTCTCTAAAAATCAATGGAAAAATATCCTCGGGTGAGGATTAACAAAACAAAAACCACAGAGCCAAATGATAATAACACTTCTTTGGTAGTAAATAGGTTCTTCTGAAATACGTGTCCTAGTGTTTTAAACGCTGCCCTCGAAATGGAATCGGTGCCTGTGTGTGTAGCAAACCGCCCTCCCTCTGCTCACCTCAACAACGTACTGCAGGGCAAAGTCAGCCACTCGCCTTGTCACATGTGTTCCTATAAATCCTCATCGTGCTGTCCTGGGGGCAGTTTCCATCAGCAGCTGCTCCTGCACCAAGTTCAGTGCTGTCCCACCGTCGCTGCACGAAGACAGCTCTTCTGGTGGCCCGGCCGCTCTGCTGTCCTCAGCTCGTTTGACTGCTGGGAGTGACTAGTGACTTGTGGGCAAGGTTTGGGTCTCCTGGGACTTAACCTGGAACCGTGCCCTGGAAGCCAGGGGCAGAACCGAGAGCCAGGAAAGTGAAGGCTGGGAGAGAGGGAGGGGGAGGCTGCAGCACCCCGGGCCCTGGCCGGAGCCGCTGTGGCCTGACTTCCGACAGTGGACACAGCAGGCAGGCCTGTATCAGTGACATAACAGAGCTAGTTGGGACAGTGACAAGAGAGGAGGAAAGGACGCCCCCCAGAGGACACTTGATGAGCCAGGGCGGGGAAACAGCACAAATCTTTGTGGGGCCTCAGACCTCCACCCTGCAACCTAGGGTCCTGCTTCGTTAGAAGGACCCTCCCCCGGTGCTGTCCGATGGGCCGCACCTCGGGGATGCTGGGGCTCCGCCCAGTGCCTGGCACCCAGAAAGGAGAGGCATCGGTTCACTCTCCTCGTCCCATCCCTTTATACCCTGCCTGCAGCACCACCTCCATTTCCACATCCTTCTGTCTATCTGGGCCTCTTCCTCCACCCTGATCCCAGGCCCCTCCCCTGCTCTCCATGCCCCCTAGTCAGGGCCATCTTAGCGTCACCGGTGACTAGATTGTCATCCACGATTCCTTCTCTCTGCTGCACATGGCAATTGTGACCACTCTATTCTTGACGCTTTTTTGGGGGGCCTTCAGGGCATATTGTTTATCTTCTCCAGTATCTCAGAATTCTCATGCTCAGCCTCCTTAGAGGGCTCTGCTTTGCCCTTCCCACCAACAAAAATTTGGGAACTTCCCTTCTGTAGTCTGCGTTGGTGGAGGGAGAGCCGAGGCATCTGTGCTCTTAATTTAGTCCTTCAGGTGCACCTGCTGCAGGAGCGCGAAGCCACGCCTGGAGACAAACACTGGACGACTGACGTCACTCGAGCTCCACAAGTTCAGCACAAGCAAAGGACCTCCCACTTTTCTCTTTCAAACCTATTTCTCCTGCCTCCCTCCCAGGTTAATATGGAAGGGTTTTCACTGCCCTGTCCTCACCCCCGGCCATCTCTTCACAACCTGGCCTTGCTCCCTACTCTGCACGTTCCCTAGCGGTGCTTTTTCTGAAATGCTTCTTTGATGATGCTGTTTCCTTCGCGCGCTCTCACCTGTTCCCTAAGGACTATCACTTCTTTGAGGATCCTCCCCCAGGTCTCCACAGGCAGAGCTCACCTCCGTCCTCACCGTGATCCCAGTACTGGTCACCACACTGTGACAGCTAGAGGTGCCCCGCACTACCCCCACCAGGTGCTAGTTCACTGAGCTAAGGACACAGCACCAAGGAGAGTGCAAATTCCTGCACTCAGAGCGTTAGGACCTGAGAGACTGGCAGGGGCATCTCTGGTTGGATCAGGGTGATATCCATCAGGGGCCGGCCAGCTTTTCCCACAGCAAGACAGACAGGGCATGGTTCAGGCTTGAGGGCTATGGCCTCTGTTGTAACTGCTCAACTTCGCCGCTGCAGGAAGTACCAGCCAGAACTATACAGACACTTGCAGGAGTGGCTGGGGCCCAATGAGCTTCATCGGTAGACACTGAAATTTGAACTTCACCTAATTGTCCCATGTCATGAAAAATCAGTCCTTTGTTTCTTTTTCAGCCATTTAAAAATGTAAAAACCATTCTTAGCTGTGGTCGTGGTTTGCTGACCCTATGTGGCCCCTCTGTGGGCTACGCCTCACCCCGTCCTTCAGCACAAGACTGTCCAGGAGCTTCATGCTTTGACTGAAAGGTCCACCAATGACAACTTGACCAACACAAGTAGAGAAGAACCTAGAAACTTTAGGATCGAGGCTAAGGAGGCAGTTTGCTGGAACGCTGCTTATGCTGCCATCTAGTGACGTTTAGACCAACCTGAGGCCTTCCCTCCTGGCTTGTCCCAGGGCCTGGAACATTCTCACCTCTCTTCAGCTTCTGTGTTCCTGACCACACCCGGTAAGGACTTCAAATCAATTAAACCTAAAATAAGTGTAAAGGTCAAGAATTAGAAAACCTTGAAAAATCATTTAAAGTGAAAAGCTTCTATCCACCAAATTTTAAGACCGTTGAGTTCAACTTCTACCACCTTTTCCTGACCAAACACTCAGCTTTCGGACAAGAAGGAGAAAGGTCGAGGAAGGCCAGTTGCTCACGATGACAGGGTAAGGCAGAGCCTGCCTGGGAGTGCTGCTTGCCTGATCCCTGTGCAGGGCCTGTGCCATCACACTCACATGCCTGGAAGCTCCTGTGACATGAGCACTAACATGGACACAAAGCAGAAGCGGAGTCCCCCCGTGGTTAAGAGCTTTGGGTTCCGATCCCAGCCCTGTCCCTTAATTGCTCTGCGTCCTTGAACACTTACTTCCTCCACAGTAACATAGGGCAGCGTACAGACCTCCTCGGGCTGTTGTGAGGCTAAAAGGAGCTAATAGTGTCTGGCCTCTACAGGGCATTAAGGTGTTTGCTTCCATAAGAATTTATTGGGCACGTGCTATGCGCTCAACATCGAGTATGTATTTTGCCAAATCTAAGCCATCACTAACCTACAAAATGAATGGTGTCCCCGTTCTGTAGGAAGTCTGAGAAAGGTCGTGTGTACAGTGGGTAGGTGCTGAGAACAGAGCCCTGATCGATGCCACTTCCTGCGCAAACTCATTTGATGACAGCGTCCAATGTGCAACTGAGTTACCATGTTGCAAACATGACCCAACCCTGATACCCGAGCAAGAATTCGCACCAAGTAACTCCTGGCAACCTGGCAGCATTCTTGGCATTCATTTTAGTGTGGGTGTGACTACCACTGATCCTGCCTAAAGGCAAAGGCTGTCATTCTTGGCCTTTGGAGTGTTACGTGTAGTGGTGGCTGGTAGAGGGACAATCTTTAGGCAGATGTCAGAGCTTTAAACATTGCAGTTATGTGTCTGTTCTGCTTGCCCTACTACTTTATTTCTTACTTTCCGAAGTCTTAAAACTAATGAAATATTCACTTAAGGCTCAATTTATCAAGACACCCGGGGGTAATAAAAACCTGTGCACAGCAAAACTCGGTGTCCCAGCAGGGGGTATGCATGCGTGTATCTTTATAACCTTGCAAGTAGGTGAGAGCAGCTGCTCCTTGAATTTATCTGAGACAGGCACATGCTTAAAGTCTGGTTCTAAGAGCCCTGAGGTTCCCACCTCTGGGAAGGTTCCTTCCCCCCACGTCGCCAAACCCTTCAACAGAGACACAGAAAAGGGACGTTCTGACTGAGGACCTAGCCCAGTCCTGTCTCAGGAATCCAGGGGCCACATGGTTGTTAAGATCATCAGTCCCTATTGCTTTATATGGTTTTAAAAAGTCATTGTCCTCCATTCTGCTGAGAAGTGCTTGGGGGCAGGAAGCAGTGGGGGAGGTAAGCATTAGCCTACGGTTGGGGCCTGGCTTTCATCACTGGCATGTCTGTGGCACTTTTCCCCTCTGCACCCTGAATTCCTACTCTGTACAATAGGGAGAAGGAAGACCCAGTACCCTTCACAGTTGTGCTAACCAATGACCACAGAGAAAAAGTGCAAAGTACCACTGATGCGTTTAAGATGTTTATAACAAACTTAGATCGCAATGGCTCAAAGAGGAGACTGCTCAGATGGCCTTTATGGCCATCTGCCTGCACTCTTGAAAGCTCTGGGCACAGGATTACAATCGCAAATGTTTTCTGTCCTACGCTCAATTTTCTCTAAATTAGGTCAGTGGGAAATAGCATCGGCTTGCGTGCACTGTCCTTGTCCCCCACGAGGTGGCGCTGCTTCCCAATTAGCAATTTCTTTTGGCGCGAGGCTGGCTGAGGATGAAGAGGAAGTTGGAGCTGTTAAGAGGAAAAAAGAAACACGATGAACAACAACCCAGGCGGGGCACCTCGCTCCACCCCTGCCCCTAGATTTCAGTAGCAAAACAAGATCTCCAGATTAAGAGTGCTGGTGACTGAGGCCTGCAGTCGCTGCAGAAGAGTTGTGGCTGCAGGAAGGGTCTTTGATGCCCCCACTGTAATGTGCCTCTTCCCAGAGCAGGAGAGAGGAAGGAAGCCTAAAGCCGCTGTGCTTCCAAGATGGACAGACATTTGCACAGAGTTCGGGCACTGTGTCTAGAGAGGGCTCACGTTTTTCACAAGACCTGATGTGAGGTCGACCTTAAGAATCCAATGTGCTGAGAAAGGACGGTCATGTGAGGGTCGAGGGTGCTGCCTGGGCTCAGACCTGCCTATTCTCGTGGGAACCAAGCGCCCTTCCTTCTCTAACAGCTGCCCCCCAACTCCCACCCCAGAGAAGGAAGGTCTGGAGTGCAGCGATGACGGGTTTGAAGTCAGAGCACCCCCTCTCTGGCTGCTTCCCCCACCTCAGCTCCTGTCTCTAAAAATAAATGGGTCCTTTTGGAGGTGGACAGGGTGGAGGAAGTCAGCATTTTTTCTTGAGGTAAAAGGATAGGAAGGTTATGGGGCTGAACTATCAAAATCTTGGCTTGCCTCCATCTGGTTTCACTGCCTGAACCTTGGGATGGTTTTGTGGTCAGTATGGAGAATGGAAAAGAGGTGTCTTCCAAGCTCAAATGAATGATGCTCATGAGTGCTAGATGCTACCTGTTAAAAAAAAATAAAAATTTATTTTACACGGTGCTTTAATGTTTTTAGAACTGTCTCCAAAAAGATTGATATTTAGCACTTACATAAAACATTAAACGTGGGTTTGCCTTGTAATGAGCTTATTCTATTTTAGTACTGAAAAATCAGGACTGCGGGACTGAGCCCATGTATAGATAGCCCATCGCTGCCATTAATTGGGAAGCTCTCCAACTAGACTTAATTTCTGAGGACCAGGGATATGTTCTATCTTTTTTCAGTGGGAAGAGCTGAAATAATCAACCTTAATATAACAAAGAACCGATTGCTAGTTTCCTCACCACCCAGAGAACCACTGCCTTCACTCTCAGGCCTAATCCTCTTGAACCAGAATCAGTCCTCAAAACGGGCAGGTTTAGGGGTGCAGAATCATCAAAATTTAATTCAACTAATATTTGAGTGCCTTCCTGGTGCTTTTTTTTTAAAAAAAAGAATAGATTTTTATTGATTTCAAAGAGAGGGAGAGAGAGAGAGAAACATCAATGATGAGAATCACAGATCAGCTGCCTTCTACACACCCTCTGAGGAGCGAGCCTGGGGCATGTGCCCTGACCAGGCATCAAACCGCAACCTGGTTCATGGGTGGACACTTAACCACTGAGCCACACTGGCTGGGCCTGTTGCTTTTTCATTCGTTAAGTTGGACCTTTCCCATTTATTATTTCATTCTATCTTCATAGCCATAATTTAAAATAAACAATCACATTTTATATTTATGAAAACATGAAGTTCAGAGGCTCAAGTTTCTTTCCACTTGTCTCTTCCATCTCCCCTTCCTTCCCGGCTGGCTCACCCTAACCAGCCTCTGAACTTCCAGGCTTTCTTTAAGCTCAGCCATCCACCAGTTTCCTTAAAAACTATTATCAGCATATTTTTCCTCTACTTAAAACTTGGTAACTCCCAATTTTTCACTCAGTCAACTGCAAAATCTCCAGTCTAAGTCTGTTCTGTTGAACCATAAATCTCTTAACTCCTTCAAAATGTTCCCTTGAGCCCAGCCAGTGAGGCTCAGTTGGCTGAGCATCGTCCCATCACCAGGAGGGTGAGTCCAGGTCCATGCCTGGGCTTCCAGCTCCATCCCAGTACAGGGCATGCAGGAAGCAGCTCAGCGATGTTTCTCCCATCAATGTCTCTCTTCTTCCTTTCTCTGAAATCAATTAAAAATACATTTAAAAACTCTTCCCTTGACTACAATTGCCCTGTCTCCTCCTCCCACCTCCCAATGACACAACTCTGCCACTTCTAGTCTGTGCCTTCTCTTCTTTACATTCTCCCCAGAGTGAAACACACACACACACACACACACACAGAGCGACCCCTAAACCTGCCCATACTGTTAGGCTCTGCACACTCACCTGCTCCTCGGAGCCTGATACAAATGCATGCAGGTCACACTGTGTCCTCCCTTGCCAGCCTTCCAGGCACTATCACTGTATCATTTTGGGAGAGTGTCCAGTGATGGACTGAGGGACCAGTCCACCACTGGTGTGAGTGCAAACTTTTTGGAAAGCGGTATGGCACATATTACAATATATATATATATTTGTACCCCCCCCCCCCCCCCCCCACCACCATGCAACAGAACATTGTAAAGTTAGTAAAAATGGCTGAACTGCAGGAATGCAATGTCAGGACTGTAAAATCAGATGAGCTGAGATAGTCACAGAACCCCAGGGCACCCTATAAAACCCAACATATTTAAGGGAGGAGGATGTAAAATGTGGGAAGTATAAAATTTATAGTAGTGGTCATCTTCTACAGTGGGGAAAGGGATGGGACACAGGTAACACTGTAGGACAGCCGTCACCAACCAGTGGTCTGCGAGGTCCGAAAGGTTGGCAACTGCTGGTTTAAGAAAACCTTTGGACCAGCGGTCGCCAACTGGTGGTCCACGGACCACTGGTGGTCCATGAGGTCCGAAAGGTGGGCGACCGCTGCTGTAGGAGACCTGCGTGATAACTTAGAGGTGGTTCCTAACTTTATAGGTTACTCCTAGGTACACACTTGCTGCCTATAGGGGAAAGTTGGTGCACTGCAAGCCATCAAACCCCTGCCCACTGGGGACAGAGGGGACGTATGTTAGATGGCTCCAGACAAGCATATCCTGAGGAACAACCTGAGGGGCCTGGGCTGAGCGACATCAGTCATTGCCAGGGGACATGAATGATCTACAGATGCTTGGAGTGCTCCCTATAATATCTCATAAATTATTGAGTGTATAAAAACAGACCTGAGACTGGATTATAGAAGACGTGACCAATGAAATAAAGATATTCAGTACTGTACCAAGAGAGCTGCCAGGAAAACACAATCAAATTAGTAAATCTGAGAAAGTAAATGAAGTCCTCTACACTCTCAGTGAGAAGGTCTGAGCCAGAGGCATAGCTCCAGGAAGACAAGGACTCTGTCCTGGCCACCACATAGCACACGGTGCATGGTCAGCACAGAAACGCAGTCTCTTCCTTTAGTGGTCACACAGGCTGCTTGGGGGATACTGAAGAAAGTACGGGTGGTAAATAACTTGGGATTCACTGCCCACATTGCAGGGAAATAGCGGGTTGAATCTTTAAAAAGAAAAAAATTATAATGTATGATGTTCTCCTATCTTTCACTTTTACAAAATTGGTAATAAAGCACAATTCTTAAGCTGCTTTTCATTTTTTTATTGCTGTTAATTCAAGGAAAAAAGGTTGCATAAAATCCAATCTGTTCTAGAAATATAAGTGGCCTTTCCAGTACATAACATTTCAAATATCAAAGTATATGGTAAACATACAAATAAGGAGAAGGCAACACACCTCCTATGTACAGTACAGTATTTAAAATCATAAAATAAGCTCCATAAAGTACAACTGGCGAGTGATTCACAACGCGGTCCATACGTGGCTTATCAAAACTCTCACTTGAACAACTCAACTGTAGCTTAACAATTAATTTAATAATGTGGTCCAAAAATACCCAGATCAAATAAAATATAATTAATCAAAATAATTTCCTTTACTCAAACTTTTTCTTCTTTTTAAATTAAAGCTTTCATCTATCCCTTCACACCCATCCCTCCCCCCTTTAATCCCCACCCCTGAAATAAAGTTTCAAAATGTACATTGGTGCTATAAATAGAAATGATATCTAGGAAGCATTGGATGAAGCTTCTTTTTCTTCAAGTTTTTCCTCTTGTCTAGCAATCTGTTAGGCTTCTGAACCAAGACCAGGTTCCTTGCTGCGCACCAATGTTGCCTTGCACAACAGAAGCCTTTTGTGTCTGCTCTGCGTTGAAGGACAGGAACAGACCCAAACCCCTTACTCATGACCATACAGCGGCAGGTGCTCATTGCCGTTGAATGCAGCAGTCCACAAACACACCCAATCTCCAGATAACCTCAGTGCACTTTAGGAAATCAAAAATTACCTGGAAGCAGTTTAGTACAGAGATTGGCTTTTTAAAAAAACTTTTTTTTTTAAACAGCAGCATTAAACTTAGTGACATGACACTGACATGATTAATACCATCTTAACACACTCCAAATTCAGTCTTTCACATTATAATCAAGCACAGTGGTAAACTGGTATAAAAGTGACTTTGCTACGAGAGACAGATTAGGAACAAATACCTGACTTTTGCAGAAATGCAGAGCTTCTGTTCAGACTGCAATAAACCACACACATTTCAACACAACAGAACACTAACATTTGGTGTAGGAAAAGAAGAGATCTTCGCTCAGGTAGTGTCTCAGCAGGACACAATGGTAGACTACAAATAAAATAGGCTGTCGACTGCCATTGCCAACATAAACACGGAGGACAGTATTCACACTAGTTTGTTCACTTTATGTCTCTCTGAGCAACAGGCTACAAAAGTATGATGAAGTAAAAAGTTTTTTGTTTGTAAGAAAAAGCTCTTTGTCCACTTCATACATCATATTTTTTCAGTTTCATATGGTTTCACTTCTTCCACTTATTTTAACTTTTATTTGGAAAACAAGTGCAGCATGTATGTATTTATGTGGTGCTGTTTATTACAAGTATACTCCCTACTTGGGGAATTTGATTTCTCCCTTATGATGAAGGTGAAACAGTTTACCCTCAATTCATGTGTAGAGCAGTTTACAGAAGTGTGGGCCAATGCACCAGCCGCCCCATGCAGCGTGCCACTGGAACACGGGGGTGGTGGGGAGAAAGGTGTACTTTAGGATGAAAGTGAGAAAAGCTGGGGAAGAAGCAAAGTATCTTTTTTTCAAAACCATACGACTGTCACTAGTGTTGTAAAAAAAAACAAAAAAGGTCAGATACACAGTTTTAGAAATTCAGTAAACATTACACACAGCAAGGATTCAGTGTAAAGAAAAAACCACGCATCCATTTTCCTTTTGATAGTTTGTTTGGATGTTTAACATGAATCATACAAATAAGCCTGTTGTTGAACCAGGAGACCAGAGGCTCAAAAGCAATGCATTCTTTTTTGTTTTGTTTTGGACATCAGTACAGGAGAAACGAAAAACCCCAACTGCGTAGACATCTCAGAAATGTACAGACAAAAAAACATGAACAAAATACCTTTCCTTTCCTCCCCTCCACACCCCACCATGACTCCCCACACTTCAGTGTGTTAGGTAGGTAGGCAAGCTTTACTCGGTTCAGTCTGCAGAGTCCAACGTGTCATTAGAAGGGGGGAGGGGAGGTGCGTATCTCAGTCTGTAAGTGCCTAAAACGGGAAAGAGAACTGCTAAGTCACTGCTCACAACGCAATGCATCACAACCACTACAAGCTATCAAACGGACATGCTCGGCAGAAGGCATCTTCCGCACTACCACGATTCCAAAACGGTCAATAAAATGACTTTCTAAAAGTAATATAAAGTTTGTGCTCTAAGTTCTACCTAAAGCTATCAAACTTCAGCTTCCTTTAAAAATGCCAAGTATATACTCCCAATTCAAGACTCTATTACTGGGTGATGTCTGGCAAAATGACAAAAGCCAAATGCAAGTGAAAGATAAGGGTTTGAGGTGTATATGGAATTTGCATTTTACTCATACTTATTTAAGAACATTTTCTTAGTTTTTAGTGGTAATAATATTCAATTTAGTTCGAATTCCCTTACTCTCAAACCAGTGCTTAAAATATTTTGTTCCTTAAAATGCAATAGCATTTTATTTAAAACACCTACTGGGCAGGAGAAGAGCATGGGCAATACACTGAGCACAGACTGGCTAGCTATGCAGCTATACTAAAATAACAACTACCAATCTTACATGGCAGATGACTCTATTTCATCCTAGTTTTCTAATATTTAAAAATTTGCTTACTTTATGAAAGAGGATTGTAGCTTTAAAAAAAGTGCTGCAAACCAGAGATTTAATATTCTATTGGCAAATTCCCGTTATATTCTTTAAAAAGTGCCTTTTTGGTTTCTTTCTTGCTTGGGAACTGAACTGCTCTGAACTTCCTGGTGCTGTATGACCTGGGTCTACACTAGGCTCTGCTGTCTGCACTTTACAACTCATCACATCCGTAAACACACACACAATGACGACTTTCAACAGGATCCCCGTGACCAGTAAGGTGGGGAGACACCGGCACACTAAAAGCAAGTCCTCTGGGAGCTCTCATGATTACCTTGTTGACTGGCCTCCATGGACGACTGCTTACACTCCTGTGCAAAGTGTCCGCTTACACCACAGTTGTAACATGAAACACTCCCATTCTTCTTGGGCCCCGAACCACTCGTGTTGGCAACTACACTGGGTGCTGCATATACGGGATAGTATCTCCCAAATCCTGCCACCTGCTGCAGGCCATAGCTGGCTTGGTTCCCCATGACGGGGTCATGCACCAGTCCATTTGCATATGGTGTCGGAGGCAGAAAGAAAGGAAGTTGGTTTCCATTGCTCTGATGTGCTTGGTTGAGGTAGCTGCCATTGCAGAGGGATGGCAGAGGGAAGAACGGAAGTCGGTACACAGGTCCTGGCATTGGGTTAGGATAATAGTAACTATTTAGCTGAAGGTTTCCATTGGTCCCACAGCTGCACCTTCGCCCACAAGAACCACAAGGACCTGAGCCCACCTGCTGTGGCGGCAACACTGTCCCATTAGCGTTCGTGTTTCCCACAGCACTGATGTAAGAGGTGCTGTCGCTCTGTGCAGTACTGTGTGTCAGAGCAGGGCTTGGGCTGGGGGCGGGGCCTGGGGTGTGGGTAGGAACCGCAGGAGGGACTGCAGACTGGGCCTGACTCATGCCGGCTCCCGCGGACTGGGTGGAGGTGGACACTGTGCTGAGCACACTGGAATTCTGGCTGGCTAACACACTGGCAGCGAGGGGAGAGCCCGGGAGGGTGTAGGGAGCTGGTGGCTGTGCAGCTGAGAGGCCAGCTGCTGAAAGAACTACCTTCACATTGGTAGGCTGAGGGACTGTCCCTGTGTTTCCCTCAATTTGAGGCACCATTTGATTGAGTCCTACCACTTGGGATGCAGATTTGGTGATGGGGTCCGTGGCAGCACCAAGAGATCCTGGGAAACTGCCCGGATTATGGACAGGAATGAAGGCTGTGTTTGGTGATCCGATGCTCAGACTCCCAGCTGGCTGCTGAGGGACGTTCAACGGGCAGCTCTCGGAAGATCCCTGCGGCGGCGGCAGCTTTAGCCTCTGAATCGTTAGGTGCAAAGCAGGAGTACTGCTATGAGGAAGAAACGCTGATGGAAGAGGCAGAGGGGAAGCCAGCAGTTCCAGGTGCTTTTCTGATTCACCAGCAGCAGCTGCCGGTCCTAATATCCCAACAGGGGTAGCACTGGTGGACTCCCTAATTGCAGAAATAGCAACAGGACTCGGAACAAGCATGCCTATTGTTTTGCCATCAGCAGATTTGGGGGGAGGAACGACAACTTCAGACTTCTGGGCAACGTGGTGCATGACACAGTGTAAAGTTGGCATAAAAGAAATATGCTGATACTTGGGCGAGTTTAAGGGATCGTCTAAAAGGCTTCCGTTGTCGTTTCCTAAGGAAGCCATTTCCACAGGTGGCTGGACAGTGACAGCCTGGTTGACAGAGCTGTAAGTTGTAAACCTGGTTGCCAATGGATTCCCAGAATCATCAGAATTGCTGTCTGTGTCTGAGGGAAACAAATAGAAATACATGTTAACACAAATGTTAACTCCTATCTCTCTTGCTGGAAACAAATTTTCAGTCCACCTAAAATGAACTTTGAAGTTTGGAACTGGAGGAAACGTGTCCCCTAGGCTTCCTAACAGCCAAACTGATCCTCTTTTAATTTTTGGCTTTCTACGAACTTTATTTAAAAAACATAGAGATTTAAAAAAAAAATAGAGATTCTGGAAAATGTGGAGACAAGAGAAAGATCAGTGGCTGCCAGGGGTGGCAGGTGGAAGAGAGATGACTAGGAGGAACACGGATTTTTAGGCAGTGAAACACTTTTCTGAGCTACTGTAATGATAGACCATGTCATTAATCATTTATCCAAAGCCATTGAAAGTATGTCATCAAGAGTGAACTCTCAGCCCTGGCTGGTGTGGCTCAGTGGATAGAGCATCGGCCCGAACACTGGAGAGTCATGGGCTCAATCCCCTGACTGGGGGAGTGTGCAGGAGGCAACCAATCAATGTGTTTCTCTCACATCAATGTTTCTCCCCCCCCCTCTAAAAAAAAAAAAAAAAAAACAATGGAAAAAATATCCTCTAGTGAGGATTAACAACAACAACAACAAAAGTGAACTCTCAGGTAAACTATGGACTTTGGTCGATAACGCTGTATCAATGTAGGTTCATTCTTGGTAAAAATAAACAAACAAACTATTCTAGTGAGTTATGTTGAAAATGGGGGAGGTTATACATGTGTGGGAAGAACGGGGTAGATGGGAAATCTCTGTACTTTCCTCTCAATTTTATTGTAAATCTAAAACTGCTCTAAAAAAAATGTCTTTAATAAAAAAATATCAATGGATAAAGCAACAAAAGGTTAATTGGAGACTGAATGACGCACAGTGTAAAATACAGAGATTTATTTAATATCACCTTATTACTGAGAAAAGGATTATATATTTTTAACTTTAATCAATTTTAGGCAATTTACCTGATTTATATTCTGTATTGCCAAACCCAAAGTCTTTCTGTCTCACAAAAATAATGCCATTTAAAGGAGCCCAAATAAAACTGTATTTAACTCAAATATGTAGAGGTAGGGAATATAAGAGTTTTTTTCAGAATTCAATACATATTCTTACTTTTATATATTTCAGTGGGGTAAAGAAAATTTAAAGCTTTTATTAGAGTCATAAAGCAAATGTGCTAGAACACAGGAAGCAGGGCAGGCACGAGAGCACTGCCTCTTCCTGAGAGCAAAACGACATAGACAGAGACAAAATTAAGCTGCACTGGTTTCTATTACTATATCATACTTATGCTTGCATACAAAAATAACTTCAATCCAGACTTCTCCTGGATTTCCTGACTTTTGGTATAAAGAGGGCAAAAGATAAAATCTAATTCACAATGTTTAAATATCATAAAGCCAGATACTGCAATAATATGTACAGAGGCCATGCAATTAACATCTCTCTGCTAATAAATAAGCAGAACTGTAATACTTAAATGTTTATATTTATTAAGACCAAAACTAGTTATACTGAGCTAAGATGTTAAAAATGTTTTTAAACAATACACTAAAAACAAATCATACAAGTCTTCCTGGAAAATGGTTAAACAGAACCTACTCAGTGACAGAATATCACGGTGTTTATTAATTCAACTATGATAATTTACATCAGAGGGAAGAGATTCAATTTAGGAGTAAATGGTTCTAGCATAAATTCCCCTTAAAACTAAAGTGTTTATTGCTAAACTTTACAAAACAAAAAGTATCCAAAAATTAATAACTTATTTAGGGCAATTATATCTATATCTGTACCATCATTATAAGTACAGAATTAAAGAAACATTTAAGTCCAAAAAAAAAAAAAAAGGGCTGCAACAGTTTTCAGATGGTCAATTAAATTTCTATATAAACTGTTCTTTTGTTTTTTCAAATTATAAGAAAGAGTTTATTTAGAAAGTTACAGAGGTAGTAGAAGTGAGCCAGCTGGGCTGTGTAGGCTCAGGAAACAAGTTACAGAAGCAAAAGGAGGGTGGTGCTTGGATCTTAGGAGAGGGAAAGGTGATGGCCTGGGGGAAGAAGTGAAGGACTGAGAGGCCTGGGCATGCTCCCAAGAGAAGAGTGCATTTAAATCTTAAGTCACAGCAAATGGACCCATGATTTTAAATGGTCCTAAATGATTTTCTAGGCATTGTAAAGGCTCATCTAACTGTAGAGAGATAGGTCTCATCCTTTTTTGTGTGTTGATTTTGAAAAGTACAGTCTCAAAACAATACCCCATTAGGAACAAAAAGAACAACCACCAAGCCACATGCTTTTCAAAGAAACCATTTCATGCCCTTAAAATCAAGGCTTTTAAAAAAATAAATCATAGTGGATATTCACCCCCTGCGGGTTTAGAGAGTCCCAGGTAAGTTTTCATTTAGAGAAGGCTCATTTAGTCACTGATAACTGAACCTATCCAAAAAAGGGCAAGTTCCTCTATACAGGCCACCAACTCACTCTAAAGATGACAAAAAAGGGATGCTGTAAAGTAACCCAAGGGTACAGATGTACTCACAGGTCAGAAATGCAGTGTTGCTGTAGACTGTTAGAATTAGGGGGTAGAGTCCCTGCATGCGACACTTGGTATGACTTGAAAATAATTGCAAAATAAAGAGTGGCTAAATGTATGTGAGACAACAGCACAATTGCCACCATTTCTTAGACAAGACCTGACGCTGTAACACAGACGCTAGGGTCTCAGAGAGCTGTAGCCTGCCCAAGAGAAGCCACATGTGGTTTAAATGCTGTGTTCCAAGGATCTCCAGAGATCTTTAAGTGACCTAGAGAAATAGTTTACTACTGCCCACCAGGACAGGAAACCTTATAACCAAGATGTCACCAATCAGATATCGTCACCATGTGTAAAAAATGACATCCTCATCCAACTTATACATTTTTGAGATCTCACTTCTAGAGTAGAGTAGGGACTTCTGATACTCCACTCCTTAAAAGCAACAAGAATCCTGGCAAAAACTGTCAAAATCAAATTTTTCAGAACTCTGGAGATTAACGACTTGCAGCAGTCTGAGGAGTATTTATTCAAGAAAAACAGCTGAATCTCAAGAATTGTGGCATTTTACCTTGCCTAATTCTATCTCACTTTCTCCAGCTCTGAAGTAGCTTTGTAAACTATCAGTCTTACAACTACAGTAATTATGAAAACCAGCAGCCTAGCAGCCACAAGAAGCATGGGTTTGGACCTCTCTAAAAGCCATGCCCAAAGAAATGTCACTATTTGACTGTTTGGCAGCTTCAGTTCACTCTATGTTAACAGCCCTTTACTCACAGGGCATTGGTCACAATCAATCAGCAGCAACTATTTAACAACTTGGCTACCTGAGGCAGCATTACCAATTAGGGCTAACAAAAGGAAAAACTTAAAAAGAAACAATGGAGAATGGGATGTCCATAGGGAGCTTTGAAACGCTTCTGATATAGTCTTAGGAATCTAGAAGGTCACACTCACTGTCTAGGGCTGTATGCTTGCCCAGGAAATACCTAAGAAGGCTTTCACTTTTGGGTGTATTTGAGCCTCTGTTTAAGGAGGAATTGAAGATATAAAACTTTCAAAAAACAAATACCAAAATGGCAGAGTGTAAATCATAAGTTATCAATAATGACAGTAAATTTAAATAGATTAAGCACTTCAAATGACAAAGATAGGCAGAATGGCTAAAAAAATCATAACCCAATTATATGCTGTCTATTAGAGACACACTTTAGATTCAAAGACACAAATAGGTTTAAAGTAAAAGGATGGAAAAAGAAGTACCCTATAAACAATACCCAAAACAGAGCTCAAGTGGCTATCTTACTATCAGATAAAAATTAAGAAAAAATTATTATAGGGACAAAGGATATTTTATAATGATAAAAGCATCAATCCATCAGGAAGACATTAAAATTATAAATATATATGTGCATCCAATAATATATAAGTTTTTAATATTTCTACACTAACTGTACATTTTGTTATGACTGTCTTCTTTCTATTTAATTTCATATGTAGTGAAATGTTAAAAAAAAAAAAAAATCAACATTGCCAGGACCTGCTAAGTCAATGGTCCATACACTCTTTATACCAATTAAATTAAAAATCAATAACGATATTTATGAGAACATAAAATTACTTATGTATGACTGATTTTAAGAGACAACACGTATTACCCTCCACTACCCCCATGTTCACTCCAAAGAGCAAACCTCTGTCTTTTTCTTCTTCACTTTCAAAACTCTCTCTTCCATCATGTCGTGGGCTAGAGGGAGAACTGTAACTCTCTGAAGATGTTTCTCCACATGTGTCATGTCCAGATCCAATGTCCAAATTCGCATCTAAAAATAATAATTCTATTTTTAAAAATCATGTTAAGTAAATTAAATTCTGAATTGAACCAGTAGAAATAAGTTACATCTGTAGTTTTTTGTTTTTGTTTTAGTTTTCCTACAATTACCTAAAAAGCTGGTATCTAACCTAGGTAAAAATTCACTATTAAATCACAATTTTAATTGAAAATAATTTATAAATACATTCTTAAAACAACAAAGGCAGAGGAAAATGTCAATCTTATTGACTTTAAAAAAATCAGAGTTAAGGTTCTTTGTAGGGTCTTGTCCAATAACAACAGCATACTGGGCCATTTTCGAAGTCTAGATATTTTAACTTCTCAGAACTTGTTGGACATTCATTCCTTAAAAGACCTCAAGAATAGAACTGACTGCCAAAAATCCCCATTCAGTTAAAATTACTATGCCTGAGTATTCAAAAGGGGTAAAATCCTATCTAGTGGACTGAGTAGCTCTTTTGAGTTCTGCCTAGAAGCCAAGGTGACACAGAGGCAGTGTTGGGGGTGAAGTGCAAAAGCTGTCATGATCAATTAGCTACATCTCTTTTGAGTACAGAGGCGAGATTATTGGTATACCTAGTATTGTACATTCCTGCACTGCCCCTAATTTAGGGTACTGTCCTATTCATTTCTGTAAATCCATAGTTCCTACCTTGCAACAGCATTCAACTTGCTTAGTGAATAGTTTAGTGCATAAATCCCCATAAGAGGGATTTCAGAGGGATCTTTTAGAACTATAGATGAGTGAATTATTTCCATGGCAACTTGGTAAAACCAATGAAAGGTAATAACTATTAATCACTTGGACAAAATATGTGTTAGAGAAAAGATATGGTTTGTGATGACCAAGTTAGTTGACTAAGCTGTGCCTTTTGAATGGACTAAATTTGCAGCAATTGTTAAAAGATGACCTAGCCTAGCCCAACTACAATAGTGAATAAATACTGAGTAACAATAAAGTCATTAAATATTGCTAATTCCTTTTGAGTAATAAAATGCCAAACTACCACGGAAAAACTGAACAAAATCTCATGAGTGTAATTGGCTGAGGAGTTATTGGGCAAGTAACGATTTTACAGAAAAGTAATCTGGAGTATACTTATCCTATAAAATAAAAGGCTAATATGCAAATCGACCAAAAGGCAGAATGACCAGTTGCTATGACATGCACTGACCACCAGGGGACAGACCCTCAACACAGGAGCTGCCCCCTGGTGGTCAGTGCGCTCCCACAGGGGGAGTGCCACTCAGCCAGAAGCCAGGCTCACAGCTGTTGAGTGCAGCAGCGGCAGGTGGATATCCCCCGAGGGGTCCCGGACTGTGAGAGGGCGCAGGCCAGGCTAAAGGCCCCTACCCCCCCCCCCCCCTCAGTGCACGAATGTTGTGCACCGGGCCTCTAGTGTACAATAATAGGTTTTGAATTACCAGTCACAGTGTGACCAAGGGATGCACATCAACACCAATGGCTACCCAGAGACAAATTTATGTACCATAATGGCCAAAACCTGGCATTAAATTGGACTAACAAAATTGAAAACTCTAAAACTGTGGCACATATGGAAATTCTGCATATAAATATTTCTACCCACCCCCCTCAGTGCACGAATGTTGTGCACCGGGCCTCTAGTGTACAATAATAGGTTTTGAATTACCAGTCACAGTGTGACCAAGGGATGCACATCAACACCAATGGCTACCCAGAGACAAATTTATGTACCATAATGGCCAAAACCTGGCATTAAATTGGACTAACAAAATTGAAAACTCTAAAACTGTGGCACATATGGAAATTCTGCATATAAATATTTCAACCAGCATATAACAAAATTAACAATTTAAGGATTAAGAGAATCAAAGATTCAACATGATAGTCTCAAACCAAAAATGACAGGCTAAAAAGGAAACCAGTGGGATCAGGTGAGCTGAGATTTGCTCACTAAAACTCAGTGAAACTACAGAATGTGTGTGCATGTGTGCTTTTAATGCAGCTATTTCTCAAAATGACACAATTTTAAAAATTATTTTCTTTAGATTATATAGCTAGTAAATATTCAACTCACCAAATTATCACATATTAATCTGTAGTTTTCAAAGAACTAAATACATAAATCTACACTAAACATAATTTTCTCTTTTTGAGCATCTCAAAGGTACTTAGGAATTGTGTAGAGTCTTTGGAATTTTTATGAGAAATTATGTGACACCCTAGAGTCAGAAGGTGTGAAGGTGAGGATATGCCAAAGGATATTCCACAAATCGCCCTTAAAAATAGAGATATAAACTTTTTTATTTGTTATCATGTCTCACAGGGTAAAAGATCATGCAAGAAGACAAAAAGCAAAAACTTACATTAGCCACTATTCTAACAATAAAAATCCTGGCTATTAGTATATATGAACAAACAGAAATTACACTTAACTGTTTAGGTACATCAGAACCACAATTAAAGAAAGTCAGAGACATTTAAATCACTAAAGCCTTTTAAAAGAAATTGAGAAGTCAACCACCTCATTCTCCCCAAGCTTTCTGGTGCCGCAATCAGCAACAGAAGAGCAGGGTGGAAGAAACACGGGTGATACACTGTAACAGAGTTCTTAATAGTGTAGACAAGGTAAATCATACATCTTTTCAGCAGAGAGAGTTAATGCATGAAGTTTTAAAGCAAAAACACTGTAAAGAATACTGATGATGACCAGCACAGAGAGCTTTTGGGGAGGCAGCAACATGGAGGGGGACTGTGAGGGGTTATTTTGTTCCTTTTTGTACCTTTAGAATGTCAAACTACATTAATGTTTTATTACTCAAAATAGAAGTTAAAATTTTAAATTAAAAACAAATAATACTTATCTTAAACTAGACTGGATTATTTAAAGATCTGAATAACATACAAATCAGAAGGACCCAATATTTTCAGTTTCAATCTAGTATCCACATTTTATGATATGCATGATTGTTCCATAAAAAAAGAAATCAAAATATATCATGAGTTCACTGAATGCTTTAGGTAATTCCTTGATACCTTAATATTTTAAGGAGAAATAAACAAGAGTTTTTCATAAGTTGGAGACAGCAAACATCTGAGCTACATTTGACATCAATGAGACAAGTTGTACAAAGTATATTTTATTTATAATCATGCTCTATAACTGTAAGTATATATGAATCAGTGACATGTATATACATGATAAAACAGAATAAGGTTTATCTTAAACATCCTGAAGTTGTACTTTCATAATATTTGAAAACAGAGAAAGAAATTGGAACTTGAGATATTATTAAAAAGTTCTTAATAAACTTTATAGCATATGTGTTTCTTTTAACTTAGACTAGTGAAAAGGAACTAAATTATTGAACACCCATGTACTCAGTGCTAGCTAAATGCTTTCACAATAAATTTTTTACCATCTGGTAAAGTAGGCATTATTCCTGTTTTACAAATGAGAAAACTAAGGCTTCAGAGAGGCCACACATTTAAGAAACCGGTGGAGTACAAGATTCAAACGCATATCTGTCTGAGATTAAAATCCACACATTTCTCCTCTGAAAATATGAAGCTAAAAAGGAGAGAAGTGTCACAAATTTCTTTGGTGAGCACCAGTTCCCAAATTATGTGAGACAAGAGAGGGTGATCTTGTGAGGGTGGTATATATAAGGTGGGGCAAAAGTAGGTTTACAGTTGTGAGTAAAACAGTTTTTCTTGTATTATTTACTTATTATTTTTCTATACAAACAATTGTAAATCTCCTTTTGCCCACCCCTGTATTTGACAACAGTTTTAACTGGAAAATGACCTGATTTATTGTATATGCTTTAGAAGACAATATGGTGGCAGTGAGAAAAAAAACTTGAAGGAGGCAAGAACAGACAGGGAGATCTGGCAAAAGCTATTTCCAATCATCCATTGGCAGAGACCTTTTGTCTTATTTCAGCTTTTTCCTCCTCCTTTTAGCTGCCATCACCACAGGAAACATCAAAATGTTAAAATATACTCCTAAACAACATGTTTTTTTTCCCATGCTATACACCGCCCCCCCCCCCCCCAAAGACAGCTCAGTTAATTCATTCAATGACTTGGTCCGATGATTTTATAGTCAAAATTAACCACATTCCTTTTATTCAATCTCTCTAAACAAATATCTAGTTAAAAAACACTCCATTAAAAATATTCTGGTTATTTATGTTGCATCACACCTTAATGTAGTAACATTTGAATAACACCTCAATTTTAAATCCTTATTTGTGCGATCAGTCTAGTATTAGGTACACAAATGCACAAAACATTCTCCTAGTAGTCTGTGGGCTTGTATTCTTTTTTATCTTTACTATTAATAGTAAAGGTAAACTAACACAGAAAAATTATCAATGAACCAGCAGATGGGACATCTCTCAGTCAAATGAACACATAACCTTTCACCTAAAAATAAAGGGACCTTAAAATAACAATGGGTAAACGAAAACCACACAAATCCAGTACAATAAGAATGAGGGTCTGAATTCCTCTAAAGTACCATAAACTCTACAGGACAGTTATTAAACATGAAAAAGTGAATAGATTCTAAAAATGACTTTCTATAAGAATGGGTCCCAGTTGCCAGGAGGGTGGGAAAGGCCTGCCAGGTCTCCTGGACCTCTCCTCTGGAGCAGGGACCAGCTTGAGACGGTAACAGGTGAGGAGGCTGCTGGCAGCAGAGGAGAGAAGAGCTGGGTCAGAGAACTGTAGTAAACTCCATGGACGAGTCATATTTCCTACATTAATGCCATTAATTAATACTTCAGAACTGTTTAATTCAGACACTGCTATTCACATCGACGCAGGATAAAAGCATGTCAGGATTTGACATAACAGCTCAATTCCTACTACAAAAGGTATACTAAAGACATTTCGGCGACGGGTATTTGAAATAAGTACATTCTTACCTTTCACAGAACCACCCTGGGCATGCTGAGTCGTGGAGAGTCTAATACCATTTATTCTACTATTCAATCTGTTGTCAGTTTTCTTAATTTTCTCTCTAAACCAAAAGTATACAAGTTACCAACATTTTTATAAGGTTCTGCAGAGAACACATTAAGAACAGTAGTATTACTAAAATTCCCCTCATTTTTATAATTAAAACTTTTTTTAGTAAGGTATACTCTAAAAGCAAGATTTGATGTACAGTTCTGAGAGTTTTGCCCCTCCAAACTGAATATAATATTTGACAAGAGCTTTATTTTTATCACTTGCATATGTTGATTATTCTGCACTAAAAAATAAAGCCCAGAGGTAAAAATATAAAGAAAAATAATGGAAAGATACTACTTATACTACATAAATTAAATGTGCCCATAATCAAATGCTGTATGTTGCCCCTTCTTACGAATTTCTATTACTGGAGACATTAAATTGAACCTACTTTTCTACTTGTGGCTTTCCTTTCTTCTTATTTATTGAAGGTAAGCTTCGTTTTTCACTTGAATGCTAGTGGAGAGAATAGAAAGAAATCAGACTAAAGTTAACACCTCACTTTGGAAGGTATCCTCTTATTCTGCTATCAAGATTAAAATGATACATTCCCAGTTGTATATTCTAATAGATTTTTATTTTTCAACTTATTTTTGAAGTTACCTACCAGAACCACTAAAATTTTTATAATCCCCGACAAATACTTAATATTGTTAATCATGAGAAGAAAAATATCTATTTAGCATTTTGCTTTAAAAATGGACTTGAGAAGCGGCGCGAACCTCAGCTGGACGGATCCGGATCTCGGGCCGGCAAGAGCGTT
>NW_005370700.1:794960-797394 GCF_000412655.1 Myotis brandtii
AAAAATGGACTTGAGCCGAAACCGGTTTGGCTCAGTGGATAGAGCGTCGGCCTGTGGACTGAAAGGTCCCAGGTTCGATTCCGGTCAAGGGCATGTACTTGGGTTGAGGGCACATCCCCAGTGGAAGATGTGCAGGAGGCAGCTGATCGATGTTTCTAACTCTCTATCTCTCTCCCTTCCTCTCTGTAAAAAATCAATAAAATATATTTTAAAAAAAAAATGGACTTGAATTTTCTTCTGACTACATAAAACACAATCAAGTGACTGTACTTGCTATAGGTTTACTTAGTATTTTCTTAAAGTTCAGGTTGGTAAAACTGCGATACACGACTTTGTCAACTAACAAGAAAAGGTGTGCAGGCACTGAAATGAAGGCAGAACAAGTTTAAACAACATACTCTGAAAACAGGCCATAAAGTATGATTAAGACAGTGGTTCTCAACCTTCTGGCCCTTTAAATATATTTCCTCATGTTGTGACCCAACCATAAAATTATTTTCGTTGCTACTTCATAACTGTAATGTTGCTACTGTTATGAATTGTAATGTAAATATCTGATATGCAGGATGGTCTTAGGTGACCCCTGTGAAAGGGTTGTTCGACCGCCAAAGGGGTCGCGACCCACAGGTTGAGAACCACTGGATTAAGATAACATACACTTTCTCAAAATATGCTTTAATGCTTTAGTTCATAAAAAAAAATATTCCAGTAAAGGTTAACATTTGAATCTGAGTATTGTCCAAAAATGAAAATCTGGTTAACAAATCTATTCTTTAGAGAGAAAGTGGTCCTCTCCATGACTGCACCAGCAAGCACTCTCCCTGCACCTGGGGTGCCATAGTACCTGAACACTCTTGAGAGCCCTGTGCTTTCTGATCCCACCATACCCTAAGGGAGCGAGTATGTCCTCATTATACTCAGGAGGGCCAGCAACTGGCCCAACTACTCATGAGGGGAGGTCAGTTTCAACATTCACATCACCAGTGGCAATATAGTGACAGAAATGTGAATTAATTCTTTCAAAAGCAAAAAAATTGGTATAACAATTTAATGTATCACTAGTTAGAATCAATGTTTTAGGCATCATATTAAAATGTATTAATTTTTTGAGCAATAAAAGTAATCTAAATAACTTTTTCGGGTCTCAGAAGAGCTTAGACCATATAAACCAATTAAATTTGAAGTCTAACACAAACATTCCTTCAGTCATTCTTACCAGATATACTCTCTGACATAATAGTGCTTACAAAACTTGATTCTTACTGAGTAGCAATGCTTTAACCATATGGCATGAAGACAAAACAAAGCCCTCATAAATACCTGGTCAGCTAAGGCCACACAGTGCTCCGGGTGCTGAATCATAGAGCAGCTTTGGCTCCTCCAGTCCACAATGCCATTCTCTTCAGAATACTGCACGGACAGCCCATCCAATGGAGAACAACTTGTACCAACGGTGCTATCAAAAGGAAAGTTTATACAAGTATGAATATCTGTTCTCAATAATCTAACCTACTATTTCATACAATGAGGAAGCTATAGTAACCTTTTCTTTACTATATACAGAATACGCTACAGGAAACAAGTATATTATGAGAATAAACCAGTACACAGCTATCTTACCTATTTAATAATAAACCCCTGTCTCTAAGGAGATTAGTAACAGTTGTGGAGGAGAAACCAAGATGGTGGCATAGGTAAACACCAGAAATTGCTGCCTCGCACAACCACTTCAAAAATACAACTAAAAGACAAAACGACATCATCCAGAACCACAGGAAGGCTGGCTGAGTGGAAATTCTACAACTAGAAGGAAAGAGAAAAGCACACTGAGACTCAGGAGGTGTGGAAGTAAAGTGCAGGTACAGAGGCACATGCAGAAAGGGCTGGCAACTGAGGACGCGGCTGTCTTTTTCAATCGGGAGGGAGACACAAGCTCCCGATTGCTCTGAACGCCAGTTCCGGGCAAGTCTCTGGGGACCCAGACTCATACGGGGAGAAACTGGACTGTCTGGCATCGGGCAGAACTGGAGGGCAGCTTTCTCTCAGAGTTGCTTGCAGTGATTATTGCGGAACAGTGAGACCTGGAGCCTCTTAGGGCAGGGCTGAGAGCTGTTTGCTCCGCCCTGTTGATTCACTGAGACCCCGCCCCACCCAAGCTGTGCACAGCGGCTTTTGCATATGAATGCTCTGGCCCTTTGCAATCTAAAATTACCTAACTAACTGCAGCTGGGTCAGAGAGACCCAGAACATCCAAAAGAAGGCCCAAGGCCCCACAGCAGCTTGCATTGCTTCTCAGCTGGGCCTCATCTGGGCACCTCCAAACTCCAAACAAAGAAGAGGAATCTGCAGATCTCTCCATAGCTCCTGCTGGGTAGCCTCAGGCAGAGGCTAAATTAGCACCTCCTTAGAGATCCAAGAGCCAGTGTACCCAGTG
>NW_005370700.1:801032-813749 GCF_000412655.1 Myotis brandtii
CCAGGTGGAGGGGAGCTATGGGGGGAAAAAAGAGGAACAACTGTAATAATCTGAACAATAAAGATTTTTAAAAAAATAGCAGTTGTGTATTGTCTTTAGACTCTGTGCAATGGCCATCCTACACCACTTATAGTTGGAGTGTAACCCCAATCTTGAGAGAATCACTAAGTACTACATACATCTAAGGCATGAGAAGGGATACGATAATGTGACTGAAAGGGAACAGACAATAGAAATAGACACAAAGAGAATCCAGAATGAAGTTACTGTGGGTGGATTTTTAAACAATAGTGCTTAACAGGATCAATGAGAAATATAACAAGAATACTGAGAAATATAAAAAAGAACCAAATTTAAATTCTAGAACTGTAAAATGAAATAAAATTAAGAAATGAATGGATAGATGAAAAAAATCAGTGAAGAGGAAATATGGTCAGAAGAAAATAGATTGGAGCACTGAGAGGGAAAAAATATGGAAAATGCAAAAAAAGTTTAAGAGACGTGGGACATGGTGAAAAGTCTAACATAGGTACTCCAAGTCTTAGAAGAGGGAGGAAGAGAATAGGGAAGAAGTAATATCTGCAGAGACAATAGCTCGGACTTCATGAAGCAGAATTCATTCAAAGAAAGCTACAAACATATTGTAGAAAAACTACTGAAAACCAGACAATGAGAAAAATCTAAAAAGAGCTGGAAAATGCACACAAACTTCCAAAGAGCAACTATAAGATTAAACAATGGATGCCAGCTGTCTTAAATTTGAGTTTCCCCTAAAAAAAACAGGATCTGTAATTTCATAGTTAATCTGGGGGGTGATCCCAGGAAACGGGATCAAGGAATGGGTGAATGAAGTAGGAGAGGAAGAAAAACCAATGTGAGGGGGTCCATTACTAAGGGTGCCACTATAAGCAACAGCAGCTTAAACCAGCTGCGACCTCTCAGAGTTATCTACCCAAAGGACAGGAAGCTGGATCTCCCCCATCAGTTGACAACTGACCCCACCCCCCAGGCAAATTAACTTGTACTTCTTGAGGGCCAAGCAAGGCCCAAAGAATCTGCAAAAGTCCTGGGGCAGAAGGTGGAAAATCTTGTGGTAAGGGCTTGTGGTGGGACAACAGTAATGTGAAGGGAGTCAGAAATAGTATAAATGACTGACTTTATGTAATTTGCAGAAGAAATCAGAGCTGGGCTAAGGGGATATGATGTAAGGGACCAAAGGCATTAGACTGGAAGACAGTAAAACTAAAGGTATTCCTCAGAGATATTGTTGGTTCCAGACCACAGCCATAAAACAAGTATCACAATAAAGCAGGTCAAATTTTTTGGTTTCCCAGTGCATATAAAAGTTATGTTTACACTATACTGTAGTCTATTAAGTGTGCAATAAATAGCATTATGTATAAAAACACAATGTGCATCCTTAATTAAAAAATACTTTATTGTTAAAAAATGCTAACCACCATCTGAGTCTTCAGCAAGCTAAAATCTTTATGCTGGTGGAGGGTCTTACCTTCAATTTGTACATGACACAATATCTGTGAAGTGCAATAAAATGAGGTAGAGTTTCAAAGTGCTAACAGAAAATAATTGCCAACCTAGAATTTTATACCCAGGAAAAATGTACATCAAAAATAAAGGCAAAATAAATATTTTTTACAGATAAAAACAAAGTGAGTTCACCACTGGCAGATATGATTATAGGAAAGAACTCAAAGTTTCTTCAATTAGATGGAAAATGAACAGTGATGGGTAACTAGACACACAGGAAGGAATGAAGAACAATGGAAAGGTCAATGCTAAACTAATAAAAAAAGGTTTCATGAGGTTTAAAATATAGACAGAATTAAAATACATGACTGCTATAGTTTGTAAGTTGGGAGAAGATAAGTGAAGTAACTGGAGATCTTCACATGGTATGTGGTACAAGTACAACGAATATCACATCTTTATAAGTTAAAGATGTACAATATAATCTCCAGGATAACCAACCACTAGCATAATTGAAAAACAATGTATAATGATCAAGGCTAATAAAAGTAAAAAGAATTTTTAAAAAAAGGAGGAAAGGAGAAAACAGAGAAAATATACAACAAATAACAAGCAAATAATAAAATGGTAGAATTTTAGCCAACTATTTATCAGTAATTAAAGTAAATGAGATACTGATTTAAAATGCACAGACATCTCTCCTTTTAGGAATTAGATACTTACTTCACTGTGGGACTCTTCCCGGTGTGTTTCTTATGTATTATGGTGTGCTGTAATACATCTAGAGTGGAGGAAAAAAATTTGTTATACTAAAGGCTTCTGTAAAAGTCCAACAGGATCATGCAACTAATTTATGTGATATTAACATTGTCGACAGACCTTACAGAGTGCTTTTCAGAGAAAATTCGTTAAAGAATAAATTTTTCAAAAGATACAATAAATGACTGAATTTCCTTAACTATCCTCCAAAACTATGAACGTTTACTGGGAGCATGCCACTGCAAAACTATAACATTCAATTTTAAGCTCCTTTTTTAAACAATTAAAAAAGTGAAGTGCCTCAAATATTAAAAATATACATCTATTAATATAACACACACCCATGTACCCACCTCTCAGATATCTCTATGCCTCTTTTTATTAAGAAACAAAATATCACAGAAGCAACTGAAGGCCCTCTTCCATTCAACTCCCTCTCTCTACCGAGGTGAACTAGTGAAAATATTTCAGTGACTGCTTTTTATTTTAACTACCCATATATGTATTGACAAACACATTCAGTGGTGTTCCATGTTTGAATATACTATAATTGTTTTAAATGTCATCTAGCATGAATATGAGTATGTCACAATTTACTTATAACTTCATTAACATTAAAAGCATTTGTGTTAATATCCATTTGCTATTACACATAATGGTACCTTGAGAATCTCAGTCCCTGACCCCTGACACATAGACAATTTTCACAGAAGTAAAATTGCCGGGCAGTAGCATAAAAGTAATTACCTCTAAGTTCACTACACAATGTCAAATTTCTGTCCAAAATAGTTGTGACAATTTATATTCCCATCAGCAGATGAGAATTCCCATTACTTCATATCCTTGATGTCAGAAAAAAAATGTTTTGCCAATCCAAAGAATGTGAAAGGACATCTCATTGTTTTTTATTTTTAAAACTAGAGGCCTGGTGCACACATTCGTGCACGGGTGGGGTTCCTCGGTCTGGTCAGCGATTGGGGCTGTCTCGCCCAGTCCCAATCGGGGCCCATGGGGGCCGGCCAGCCAGGAAGGGACTGCGGGAGGGCTCCAGAGCATGCATGGTCCTCTCACCCAGACCCCAGCAGCAAGCTAACCTACTGGTTGGAGTGTCTGCCCCTTGGTGGTCAGTGCATGTCATAGCAACTGGTTGAGCAATCTATCGATTTTGTTCATTTTTATTCAATTTATTGGGGTGACATTAATAAAATTATATAGTTTTCAGGTGTGCAATTCTATAATATGTCATCTGTATATTGTATTAGTATTTTTTAATATATTTTTATTGATTAGAGAGAGGAAGGGAGAGGGAGAGATAGAAACATCAATGATGAGAGAGAATCATTGATTGGATGCCTCCTGCATGCCCCCCCACACCAACTGGGGATTGAGCCAGCAACTCAGGCACATACTTGGACCAAAAATCAAACTGTGACCTCCTAGTTCATAGGTCAATGCTCAATCACTAAACCACACTGGGCATGCAGGTCATGCTTCACCTTGTCAAGAAAGTCTTCTTATCCCAGACATTAATGTTTAAATGTTTAAGCTTTATATCTTACATATTACATTAAGTTTATATGTTACATGTAATTTGTAATTCACATCTAATTACATATATACTAGGGGCCCAGTGCACAAAATTCATGCACTCGGGGGTGAGGGGGGGGTCTCTCGCAGCATCAAGCCCCTGCCGGCACCCACAGGACCCCGGGCCTCGGCGCACCGAGTCGTGGGACCCGCCTCCGCACCACGCTCACAGCGTCAAGTCCCCGCCCACCGGCGCACACCTTGCCGTGCATGCAGCCTCCTGGTGATGGGATGCTATGGCGTGAGGGCGTCACCACCACATAGGCTTTTATCATATAGGGTAGGATTTTTTATTGGAAAGCTTGGATAGTGTATTCTTTCCCTACTTATTTATAATGCTACCTGTCACATTCCAAGTTTCCATACGTCTGTTTCTCAGCTCCTTAACCTGTTCTAATGGTCTGTTTGTCTATCCCTGTTCTAAAACCAGGAATAAGGACTTATTCCAGTGAATTGACATTTACCTTCTTCTTGACTTGAAGCTTCTGAGCTGTCTTCTTTTAAGTGTTCTAATATCTTGGAAGTCTTCAGAGAAGGTTGTAAATTATCTGTAGGAAGTATTTAATACAATTAACTTTTTAGGAAAATTATGATAAAGAAAACAAATATAATGATTATTTTTCTCCCAGGGAAGGCTAGAGTGGAGTTAGTAACAGAGAACATTACTACCACATAGGACCTTTAAGAAATAAAATGACATAGCACAAAACACTGGGCTAGGAGTGGGGACCCTGATTTGTGGAGACAGTTCTCCTCATAAAAACCACAGGACTGAAGCAGATGCTTGACATCTGTCAGTCCCCCATCCCCACCCCTACCCTGCATGCTCAAATGCTTCTCAAACATTTGTAGTGTTATGAAACTTTTTTAAATGTCTAATTTGTTGTGGGTCATTACTTTTATAAAATACAGTAATAATGTTGTGGCAATATCAAAAGAGTAGGTGTCTACTCTCAGTTTCGTTCCTCTATCACAGTCCAGTGACAACCATTTGTGGACCAGCACTGACCCACAGAAAACACGGTTAGAGCAATGGATTAGTTTTCCTTTTAAATACAGAAAATCCAGCAGGATTCCAGAGTTCAACATTTGAAGTCATTTAGGAATTTAATATTTGTTTTCTCAGTTGTCAGGATGTGGAATGTTGCTCTCTCTCCCACAGGGGATAAAAAGGTAAAGCTGTTATTTTTCAAAAGAGCGAGGGTAAATGAACTTTGACAGTAACATGTTCTTTGGTGAAACAGTTTCAACATCCTGACCAGATTGTCCATAATCTCAAAACGTGTACTTTAAGACATTATTTTCACAACAACTTGATATCTTAAAACAAGATCTACCAGCTTCTTTAGCATTCACTGCTCATGTCATTTAAATACTACTAAGCTCTCAAGATGAGTTTTCTGTCATTTATGTATATACTACTCACTTGGGTGAGTTTTCCTGGGCAGCCTATTAAAGCCTGAATTAAAAGTTTAATTTTGTGCACCAATGCCTTTTTAGAACTAATCAGGCATGATTTATAAGTAAGTAGTCAATAAGAAGTACTTAAACTTGGTGTAAGGAGAAAGCACTGATTGTTAAATCTATATACTCTATAACAGCGGTTCTCAACCTGTGGGTCGCAACCCCTTTGCTGGTCGAACGACCCTTTCACAGGGGTCGCCTAAGACCATCCTGCATATCAGATATTTACATTACAATTCATAACAGTAGCAAAATTACAGTTATGAAGTAGCAACAAAAATAATTTTATGGTTGGGGTCACAACATGAGGAACTTCATTTAAAAGGCCAGAGGGTTGAGAACCACTGCTCTAGAATGACCAGGATTCTCTTTTTAAAAAGCTATTGTCACCCTAGCTGGTTTGGCTCAGTGGATAAGAGCGTCAGCCTGTGAACTGAAGGGTCCCAGGGTCAAGGACACACGCTGGGTTGCAGGCTTGATCCCCAGTAGGGGGCGTGCAGGAGGCAGCCAATCAATGATTCTCTCTCATCATTGATGTTTCTCTCTCTCTCTCTCTATCCCTTCCTCTCTGATATCAATAAAAAAATATATATATATTTAAAAGCTATTGTCCCTATTCAGATGTAAATTTAACCATGGAGTTGTTCATCTTATCTTAGTCTAGTATTAAAGAGTCATTAATTCTAATTGCTACTTATCTGTTTAAAATATTTAAGGCATACATATACACACACAGATGATTCAAAACTTTAAAAATTAACCCATATGTTATAATATCCAATCATATTATTCTTTTACCTCTTTCCCACCTAAAATTGAGAAAACATGTATTTTCTTTCCCCTTTAAATACAGGAAAATATGACTTTTTTTAAAACAGAAGATTAAAAAAACACAACTCAGCTACTTGCTATAGTGGCTGTGCTTAAAATTAGCAGAAATTCTCCTAAAGCACACAAAAATGTTACTGGCAAAATATTATTTTTAAAAGGTAGCTGAGATAGATGTGTATAAAACTAAACACAAGGCAGACTGTGATGAATGCTGAAACATAAGGGCAAAATCAAACTACAGGAACATAAGAAAAAAACTAGAAACTTCATGAGGTAATATTTCAGTTGGGTCTTAAAATAGGTGTGAGTTTAACAGGCTGTGACAAAAGCAGCATATTAAGTTTGGGTGCAGAATGAGCCAGAACACTAGGACAGGAAATGGCAGGTGTATTGAGTGACTGCCCAGCCTTCCAACTCTGAAGGTTTTGAATAGGGGATTAACAATTTGATCTCTGAGATAATCCTGAGATAGGGTAAAGCACAGTGAGAAATTAGAATATAAGAGAAGAGCTAGGCTTTGTATAGTTCCTTCATGAAAGAAAGAAAAAAAAAGCCTCACTGACAACAACGAGCTTGGTAAGGAGAGGGCGTCCTTTGTCTGGTGTGGCTTGGCCTTTAAATGACTGCATAGGAAGAGGAAAAACTTGCAGCCTGGGAGGCTGGGAGTTCATCATGGGAATAGGGGACACAGGGGGAAAGGCGGAGTATAAGAGAATGTTATACATCAAGCAACCAGCACTGTGGCAAGGTCTGTAAGGAACCTGGTGAACCTGAATGCCCATGAGTTCAAGAGACTTGTCCCCAGCCTTGGAATCAGTCTGTTTTGTGACAGTAGCTTTTACACATTATTTTCTTTAAAACTGCAGCATAAAATTCACTTAAATCTACCAATGTTTCTTAATTGTAAGCTACTATTCCTTGACATTAACTGAAATGACAACCCCATACAAGATGGCATGGTGAAGCAGGAAACCCAAGCAAGAAAACACCAGACTTCTGCAGAGAAGCAGGATGCTTACTGAGGCTGTGTCGAGGGTCTGAGGATCTGGATTGAAAAAAGCTGTGGACTTTCTGACTCTGGAGAAAAGCTTGTGATGAGGTTGAAAATAGCTGCCTGCATATAAAAAGAAAGGAGATTTGTTAATTTCATCTAATATAAATACACAAAAGTCACAGTTTAGACTGTAAAGCAAACCTAAGTATCAGTTTAATTCAGGTATTAAAAAAATAGAAGAAAATGAATATTATTTTCTAATATATTTCCCACAGAAGGAACTGAATAAAAGTTAACAAAACTTATTTGCAAGAATCTAATAAATAGGCTTATTTTTAATTTTGTATAATCTAATGGTAAGGTTTCAATTCTGGCAAAAGGTGTATACTACTTCAGCCTTTTGCCCAAGTGGGCCAGCCTTTCTGCTCAGAAAAAGTACAGTTCTCATAGGTGTAACTTTTCATTATTTGGTGTATCATGAAAAAAACCTTTCTACACTCTGAACACAGGAGGTGGGAAGTCTGGGACGCTAAGAGTCCGGGAAACTATGGAGCGTAGTGGTCAGGTCAGTTCCAAGCATTACTACTATATCCCAAGGCATGACTAAGCAATGATTCACTCCAATGTGTATCACACCATGACTCTAGGCTGTTATCTTTGAAAACCAGAATTCCTCATATTTATTAATACAATTAAAATATTCCAACGGGAGGTCTTCCCTACAAAAGGGACCCTACAAAAAGGGGCAGTTACAGCATAGTCTAATGCAGTGGTTCTCAACCTTCCTAATGCCGCGACCCTTTAATACAGTTCCTCATGTTGTGGTGACCCCCAATTTCATTATTACAAATTGAACATAATTAAAGCATAGTGATTAATCACAAAAACAGTATGTAATTATATATGTGTTTTCCGATGGTCTTAGGCGACCCCTGTGAAAGGGTCATTCGACCCCCAAAGGGGTCGCGACCCACAGGTTGAGAACCGCTGGTCTAATGGAATGTTTACTTACTGATCTGAACACCAGCTCAACTACTGAAAAGCTGAATCATCCTAAACAAGCTTTTCAGCTTCAATTTCCTCATAGGCAATCCTACCAATTCTTCAAGGTTATGACACTCAAAAATATATGTAAATTAAACTGTCACCCTGATGCTTAATGTACAAATCCCCTTCCATTGTTTTTGAACACTTTATTTTATTTTTATTTTTTAATATATTTTTATTGATTTCAGAGAGAAAGGGAGAGGGAGAGATAGAAACATCAATGATGAGAGAGAATCACTGATTGGCTGCCTCCCGCATGCCCCCTATTGGGGACTGAGCCTGCAACCCAGGCATGTGCCCTTGACCGGAATCAAACCCAGGACCCCTCAGTCCACAGGCCGACGCTCTATCCACTGAGCCAAACCAGCCAGGGCTGTTTTTGAACAGTTTAAATGTTCCCTTAAAATTTTAATTCTTAAACTCTTTCCCAAGGTTTTTGACCTATCATTCAGATTAATTATAAAGTCATTAAGTTCCACACTAAGATATGACCCTTATGGGCCAAAGTTGCTTTATACATAAAGCAAACTTGCTTCTTGGCACTCAAAACGTGGAGGTAAATATTCAACAGGAAGACAAATAAAGGAAATAAATGGAAGAAAAGTTGAGATATGAAGTAAGGAGCTAATCTAAATTTCCAGGTCTGAACACATTACCTAAAATTGGGGATTAAAATCCAGAGTCAGTGGATTCTCCATTTACATTTACAAACCAGTTGGTCAAAACCATAAGCAGGCACAACTTTGATTCAAGGCTTGAGTTCCAAGAGACAGCCCAAATCCTACCTGCACACACTAATTGCAAGTCCACTATGGGAACCACACCTGAGGTACAGGCCCAGGCTTGAAATCAGGGTACAGACTGAACGCAGGGTGGGCTGTACCAACCTGTCTCTACTTCACTTATAAACCCATTACCTATTTCTCATTTGCACTGTCCCCTATCTATTATAACTTCTGTATTTCTTAAGGGACAAATGATACAAATCTAACACTCACAAACTGAGAATGAAGTATCTAACATTTTAATGGTGTTGAGATCACAAGCTAGCCATACAAATAAATTAAAAAATGACTCCCCCTCTGGGGGGAAAAAAGAGGTTTCACTGAATATTTGCATATTTTAGAAACAATCATTTCTGATTTCAGAGAGGTAAAGAGAACAAATGATAAAAGAATTAGTTTGGTGTCTTACTGTGAGTCAAGACCTAAACAACATAAGGATAAGACGACCATGTTAAAAAGTGCTCCAGAGAAAGACTCTGTGATCTGCCTCAAGTCCTCTGGACAGCGGTGATGCCGTCTGTGACACTGAGTGCAGTGTTCGGCGAACTATTACCTTAAGATGGGCTCTAGATCAGGATGTCGCCGTTCCTCCCGCTTCAGTGACCCCTGATTCAGGGCTCTCAGGATGGTCTTGTCAAAAGTCTCTGAAGACAGTTCCTTGGGAAGCTGGAAAATAGAAAGAGCATGGTCAGGGTTAAGTTTCTCACCTGCTTGGTAAACCCAGGCACAGGGGCAAATAAATGCCACCTGCTCAAGAACCACCCCAAAGCAGTTCCTTTTCTAAATCTTCAAAACTAGGAGACCCACCATCTGCCCTCCAGACACACCTCGGGGCTTCCCAGGGAGCAGGGTCACCCAGCAGCATTCAACAAGCTTCTGGAACACACTTGCAAATACCTCACACACCACAGTGAAGTCTCACCCACACCAAACTTCTTCAGTTAAAGGGAACATTTTGCATAGTGAAGCTAGTATTATTTTTATCCTCAAATAGTATTCTGAAAAGTGTTATCTCTGCCTTTAGTTATCACTTTTGTGCCTCCTTTTACCCTGAATCGCAGGTAATGCCAGATTACCTGTGCCAGACACCAAATAAAGAACTGGGTGTGAAAAATGGGGTAAAAACTCTTAATTTAATTTACATTTTAAAAAACAACCCACTAATTACAGATTTAGTAACCTTTTCCTCAATGTGATGGAGGTACCCTCAGAGCACTGTATAGGAAATCACACACAAAATCATCACTTGGACAAGAAAATTTTTAAGTTAAAAACAGAATTTTAAGACAATATATTTAGTAACTACTTTGAAAAGTTCTTAATAAAGTAATTCTATAAAAAACTAACTTTCCAAGTCTTTCAAGAATTCAAGGTTTTAAATTTTACTTTTGATAACTAGTCTTTGCTAGCTACTCTTGAATTATTGGCACTTTCCCTAAAATTAAGGATAGAACCATTAACACAATCTCTAAGGAGCCCCAAGAATAGAATAATCTATACAAATGGTCAGTTTACATATTGATTTTAATTGGAAAACCAGAACCCAAAGTAAGTATTTTTCTGACAAATCAGAATTCTGAGTCAACAATTCAGAAATGGAAAATTCAAAGGTAGCAAAAAGTATTGTTAATTTTAGGCACAGTGAGACTGTGGAAGCAAGATGTTATGTGAGAATGAAGTTCTTTCTCATTCATTAACCTGTTGAAGTCGAAGACTCTGCTGGCATCCCTCACACACCACTAACAGGAAGAAATAAGTTCTGAATCTACATATTTTCCAAAGAAATTACTATTCATTTCAATATTTACATTTTATATTATTCTTAATAGATTTAGGACACTAGTCATATATTACCCCCATTTTAAATACGATTTCTACTGGATGTGCATACACAACCAAAGAAAATTAGCTTCATGGATAAGTCTTTTTCCACTACCAATGGCTGAACGCTCTTCTACTACATCCATTTTCAACTGCTCAATGACTGTTCATACAACTGGGCAGTGTGGATGTGCAGTCATCAGTATTTATAAACTGATCTATTCTCAAGTGGTTTTTATCTTTAATTTTCAGAGACTATTTCCAGTCCTCGAAGAAGGCATATTTGCTAAAAATATAGCTTTTAATCATGTCTCTTCTATTCTAGTTACTGTTTTGGACTTTCTCACCTCTTGGTCTTGGTTCCTGCACACCTAGCCTCCCACCTATGGCACCCTGGCTGGGCCTCAGCATAGCATAGGCTCAGAGTGCTGGGAGGTTTACACCTCGTTATCACAAGCTGTTCTTTAAAAACACTGAGGCCTAATGGATAACCACCTATAAGACCTCATCATAATTTTTTGTGACTCCTTGTTCAGTCATTCAGTCAGCAAATATTCAAACTCCACCTGTCCTAGGTACTGTTTCAGCAGTGTGGGCACGACACTTGGGAGGGTGTCAGGTGCTAAGGAGAGGCAGGTAAAGGTGGCTGGGAGGACACAATTTGTGGGAAAAAGAATGTGAAAGCACTGGCCTCAAACCCACTCTTCCACATTACAGCAAACTAGAGGTTTGGTTAAACAGCAACTATACAAGTTAGAATTACATGCTGTCAAAAGAACAGCGTTTGCTCTTAACTTCTGTAGACTTTAAAAGGAACGTAAAAAATAAAAACGATATATAGAAGATTTGAAAGTGTATTTTAAATACACAATTAATTTCTACACATTCACAATATATTGCCAATTATTTCATATAACTTGATAAGGCATTTGCCCTATTTTAGAAAAATAGTATATTCAAATGTTGCCTAAGCAGGGAAATCATTAATTACCATGATTCTGAAGAATGAATTACTTATTTGGAGCTGTATTTTTTCAAGTAACTAAGGTTTTAGAAAAATTGTGTGATGAACATGAAATGTGTCAAGACAAATAGCAGCTGAAGTGTAGGGCAACCCAGTGGGAGACAGACTCTGCCCAGGCCCCAGGCCAGGGTCAGTCAGGTACTCTCTCAGCACCTGGGGACAGGGAAGTAGCAGCCCCACTCTAACTCCCTAAGTAACCAGCCTTGACAGCTGGCAGTGCTGGGCTGCAGGGTATTTCAGCCTTAGCTGTTTATCCCCTGCAAACCACCCTCAGCTCTAGAATTTGGTCATGGAAAGGGCAACAGAAAAAAGGAAATGAAGCACATTGCTCTTTAACCCAAATGAGGCCTGTTTTGGATAAATTTATTCTATGGAGAGAGAAATCACAAATAAGTAGAAAAGAATTTAAAAGCGCATGTGTGGGCAGGATGGGGTTGCCCTTCCTTATTCCTCAATAGGCTGCTAGCCAGGAGCTACCTTCTCCTCCGGGGTACTGAGGAGAAAGTAGCTCATTGAACTACAGTGCTCACACACCTCTCCTTCCACCACTCTCTTCCTCCCCATGCTGTCTGAGGCTGACATGTCACAGGCATACGACCTGTGGCAACTGGAAATTAATAACCCCCATCTTTACATGCAGTTAGGTCACCAGCTTGAAGTGGAGCTCTCAGCCCTTACCCTAGAGTTAGTTTAAAATAAGCCATAGGGGGAGAAACCAAGATGGCGGCATAGGTAAACACCGGAAATTGCTGCCTCGCACAACCACTTCAAAAATACAACTAAAAGACAAAACGGACATCATCCAGAACCACAGGAAGGCTGGCTGAGTGGAAATTCTACAACTAGAAGGAAAGAGAAAAGCACACTGAGACTCAGAGGAAATGCGGAAGTAAAGTGCAGAGGTACGGAGGCGCACG
>NW_005370700.1:815759-831188 GCF_000412655.1 Myotis brandtii
CAGGTGGAGGGGAGCTATGGGGGGGAAAAAGAGGAACAACTGTAATAATCGGAACAATAAAGATTTAATAAAAAAAAAAGAAAGAAAAAGGTAAAAAATAATAATAATAAAATAAAATAAGCCATAGGAAAATGGAAATATTCAAGTCGTTCCCAGGAGTTCTCACCCAGCAGGACTGACACTGCCGACACAGGGAACTATGTGCTCCTCAGAACCAGTGCGTGCCTCCCGTGCTGCCCACAGCTATGCAAGCTGGAGGCAAAAAGCCTCCTAGCTTTACGAGTAAATAGAGACCCATGTGTTCTGAAAGAACAGATTTTATGGTGACAAGCACTGTCCTGAAAATTTCATATGCTACTGGTTCAACAACTATGTCACACCTTTACCTAAAAGTTAGTAATTCAATTGGCAATGTTTTCTGCTTCTGGACTTTCTGTTTTATCTCTGTACTAGAGGCCTGATGCACAAAATTGGTGCAAGAGTAGGCCTTCCTTCCCCCAGCTGCCGGCACCGGCTTCCCTCGCAGCCCCAGCTTCGTCCAGAAGGTCATCCAGAAGGACATCTGGTCTAATTAGCATATTACTCTTTTATTATTATAGGTTAACTATAAATTTTAAAACATTTGCTTATTGAGAAACAATAATTTATTGGTTATCCATTTAAACGTCTTCCCTTATTTTAGTATTTATCTCTACCCACACGCTTTTCAATAAAATAGAATTAGTATAAAAGAAATAGACGAGAGTTTGAACAAAATGATCTAAGATCCCTTTCACCTCAGCAAGTCTATAAGATGTTCCCAATATACCTTATTCTCAGTGCTTTGGAGAATCTATCATTGTGGGAGTGGAAGGGGACTTGGAACTCAAAGAAGCAACAAATGGAGATATATTTAAGGAATCCACAGAGGGAGCTGAAGAGCTGTTAGGTCTGAGATCCACTACCAAATGCAAACAAACCTCATCTTATTTTGTAGACACACTCTTTCATAGGATGTACTCCAGCCACCAACATTATACATCTCGGCAAGGAAGTAGGAATAAGGTTCCATTTTAAAAAAATGTTGAAATCCTTCATTTCCTTATATTCATAATATAAAGTAAGAAAACTTATGTTTAGAATAACATGACGTTTTCTACAGCTAATGTTCATAGAGAGTTCTCCAACCTGTATATGTGTATTTTAATTTTCCAGAAATTAATTTTGATGTAAGGGTTTTTGGATTTTGTATATTATGTAAAAATCATTTTAAGAACAAAATCTATACTTTTACCTTCAGTAGAAAATCCTGTAGTTCTTGGTGGGTTTTTGTTACTGTTGTGACTGAAAGATCAGACCAATTTACCTGATTAAAAACAAAACACAAACATATTATATGGTTATTTCTTAGGCAGAGAAACAACTGGAAAAAAAGCCATGTGTAAAGCAAAGAGCCTTACTTACATTTTATTAAGATTAACAATTAGAAATATAAAGTTAATCTGGCATTGTCATTTCTTCAAAATTATTAAAATTAACAGCACACTGACATGTTCTACTCAAAAAAATTTTACTAACTCATTTCAAATCACATGATTTTTTTTAAAAAGCTGTCTTTAAAAATATGTGACCATATTTTGGTAACTTTTCAGAAAGTGGACCATCTTACATTCCTTTAGTGAAATTGCAGAACTCTAACATAATGCTTTGAGAGTACAGCTCTATGCCCCAAGAAAGAGAAAAATTTTACCTCCTGGAACTTATGAAATATACATTCTTATGAGAAAAAAACCAGGGCTCACTAGCCCTCTTTGATAATACAATGAAGAGATTTCAACTTTATCTCAATTCTGTAAAATCCTATTAAGGTGGATGGGACAAGTATGACCAATTTAAAGATGGAGAAACTAAAACTCCAAAAGGCTGACTTACTTAGATTTGACCCTAAGTAACCAAAGAGTCAGAAGTGAAATCTATTACGCTGCGTACCTCTTGAATACCTTTAATTCAGTGGATCTAATGGTGGCCCACTAATAATTTCTACTTTACAATTATTTGAGTTAATACTTGAAAGATGCTAGTATCTAAGGCTTCTCAACTAATCCTATATAATAGCCTAATATGCTAAGTGTCCGTCTGTTCAACCAAAGTGTAATATGCTAAAGATATGCTTAAGGCTGCTCAACCGCTCACTATGAAGTGCACTGACCACCAGGGGGCAGACAGTCGACCGGTCGACCAGTCGCTATGATGTGCATTGATCACCAGGGGGCAGATGCTCTGACCGGTAGGTTAGCTTGCTGCTGGTGTCCGGCCGATGAGGACTGAGTGAGATGGGCTGGACATGCCCTGGAGCCCTTCTGTGCGCCCCCCCCCGGCTGGTCAACCTCCCACATCCCTCCCCGGCCCTGATCATGCACCGGTGGTGTCCTTCGGCCTGGCCTGCACCCTCTCGCAATCCAGGACTCCTCAGGAGATGTCGGAGAGCTGGTGTCGGCCCAATCCCACAGGCCAGGCCGAGGGACCCCACTGGTGCACGAATTTGTGCACCGGGCCTCTAGTTGTATCATAATTAATCAGACACTTAAAAATATAGTATGTCCTCACTTAACGTCAACAATAGGTTCTGTGACTTAAATAAAACAATGTATGGTAAGACCAATTTTACCATAGGCTGATATAAAGAATAGTTAAGTTCCCAGAGCATCTTATTAATATTAATGAAATAATGTGGTTATTCAAAGACCTACTACACATACAAAGTTTTATGTAGCAACCCCCAAAGCAAATATCCTTATTAACTGACAGATCTTTTAGCTGATTTTTAGTTATTCAAATGTCTGTTGAGCAGCTACTGTGTCAGTCACTGTTTCAGTGAAAGGGATACAGGAATGGACAAGACAGCCGAAGTCGCTGCTGGCTGAGGTCTGAGTCTAGTGTAGGAGACAAATGAAACAAATGGCTATATAAGGATTCCCATCAGTGGTCATTGCTCCAAAGAAAATTAGTATGGTGTAGTGCAGGAGCAGGGAGAAGCCCATCATATGGCGCCAAGAAAGACCTCAGAGGAGGGGGCGTCTGAGCCAGTCTGTGTGTTGAAGGGACATCAGCTGTGCCACGGTCTGAGGGTACATCATTCCAGAGCAAGGGAACACAGACCTTAAAGAAGGAGCAATCTTAGAGCTCCAGCAACAGAGGAAAGCTGGTGAAATGGAACGAAGACAGCAAAGATCAGCTTATGCCAAGTATTACAAAACTGTCAAGTGAAAAGTGGAGATAAGGACTTGAAATTTTCAAATTGAGGATGTTTCTCCCACAAAGCAGAAGCCAGGATTCCGAAATTCTTTGAACAAATGTACTAATAAGCAAGTTAGATATGGTGGGATGGCAGCAGATGAAGATTCCTACTCTCCATGAGATAATAACCAAATAGAAAGAAAAAACACAAACCTAAATGTAAAAACCTGTGATGGCAATGTACCTTGGATGAATGAAAAAACATTCTGTTGGAGGATCAGAAGTGGCTTCATGAGAAAGGTACAGCTAACGTTTGGCAAGCAATACCTTTGGGGAGGAATTGAAGTAGGAAGCACAGAAACGTGGCGTCTTTCCATTTGGTTCAAGGCGTGTACAGCCTTAGGAAAGAGGGCTAGACAGGGAAGCCCAAGCAGGGAGGAGTAAGGAGATGTGGACAAGGAACCCACGTGACAGTGACCAGGCAAAGGAGACCTGGGCCTAACAGAGCTGGGCTCTGAGGTTAATTAGAGCTGTTTGAAGGACAGAAGGACAGGAGAGCAAGGGGAGCGAAAAGAAGACAGGGCCACAAAGGCCAGAGAATAAAACCATCCTGGAGAAAGAAAAAGAGGAGAAAAATATCAAGGAAAACAATGCCAGGAAAAGACAAGGCTTATGATTCTGATTTTGAAAATACTCGTGAAAATGCTTATTTTTACTTTTAAAAGATGTATCTTATACCTTTAATCTAAACTCTGATAATTATTGTCAGAGTAATTTTCATGTGGTGGTACAATTTTTAAAAACTTGGCAAACCATGCAGAACACACTGAAAGCAGTACATCCCCTTAATTTAGACAAAGGTATACATTTGTTTAACTTTTCTAAGTTAGCAAACCTGCTAGAAGTTTTTCCAAAGATCAATGTTCATTCTTTCCAAAAGATTATTTAACATAAAATGAGGCATTTTTTTTGTGGGTGAGAGTAGCTTACTTCAAAGGTGTACTCCCAATATTTGTCAGCCCTTTTTCTCTGGACTCCTTTCAAGATTATCTTCTCAATGTGTACAGCTGAAAGAAAGAAAACATGCTGACTTGTTCTACAGAGACTAGACACACATTTCAATTACCAAATGTGATAAATGCTACACAATTAAGCTATTTATCTTCATCTTAATTACTGCTCTTAAATCATGATTAAGCAAAAAACAAAACAAAAAAACACCCAGAAGCATAGCAATGTGCCATCCATCCATGAAGTAATTTTTTCCTATATCCATTCAGCATGCGGAATGTCTAAGCAGCTTTAAGCACTCTGCTAAGCACCAAAGATAAAAAAGATAAAAAATAAAAGGTGCCAGCAGTGAAGATTATTTTTCAAGGTGATAATCATCAAAACTGTTTGTTATTCCGATTACTACAAAAACAGCACTTTAGATTCATCCAAAAGAAAACGTACTTAAACAATAATGAGGCTGGTAGTAATGAAGATGATAAAGGTCTTAGCGAAGAAATTAGGAAAGTGACTCAACAGACTAGTGTGGTCACTGCTGGATCCAGGGGACAGGAGATGGAGAAGAGAAGGGAAAGATTCACTAAGGCTTAGAGGAAGAAGTTAAATCAGATGAAGCAGAATATACAAAGTAACAAAAGTGTATAGGAAGAATTAAGGTTGTTATAGATCACGGAAGGTGGGCAATGAGAAAGCAGAAAACAGAGACACAGAAATTTGCTGGTAAGCAGACATTAATAATAAACTAAGGAGATCTCATTGCCAGAATTTTGTGACAAGTTTCCAAATATATAGTGTTTGGTGGCCTGCTTCTGGGCCAATTTTCCCTTAGTGGGTGAAAAATGTTGAGGATGGAGACAAAAGAAAATCTCAAAAGCCAGGTGAGAAGCCTGTAACTTCTCAGAACTCCTGCAGCATCATACAGGCCAAAGTGGAAACGGAGGGTCTGCTGCTTTCAAAAGCTTTTCTATTAAATTATGTAAAGAATGATGCTACAAAATAAAAGCCATCTGAACTAATCTGTGTTCAGATATATAAAGCAGCTTTACTTCTGCAAACTGGTGGGCTATGGATAGGGGACGACGGCTAGGGCATTATGGAACACAGCTAGGTCTTCAGCCTTCATTTCAAGTTAAACCTGCCGTGATCTATCAGAATCAGGACGAGAACAAAAGAGTATGTGGTGAGGAATGGCCAATAATGTGAGATCCTCCTCCAAGCTTCATACATTAAAACTAAAAAGCATGGATTATAAACATTTGTTTAAATATTAACTATACAGCTCTGGCAGGTGTGGCCCAGTAGATAGAGTACTGGTCCACACACCTAAAGGTCTTGGGTTCGATTCCCGGTCAAGGGCACACACCTGGGTTGCAAGTCAGATCCCCAGCTCTAGTTTGGGAGTGTGCGGGAGGGAACCAATTGATGTGTCTCTCTCACATAGATGTTTCTTTCTTTCTCTCTCTTTCTCTCTCTCTCCCCCCCTCTTCTCCTCTCCCCCCTCTCCATTCCTCCCCCTCCCCTCTCTTTGAAAATCAATGGAAAAAAATATCCTCAGATGAGGATTAATAAAAATTAAGAATACAAGAAATTATCTCTAGTACCACCTTAACTGTTAGCATTTTGATGTAATCTTTTCAATTTTCTTTTTTTTTTTTAAAGGACCTTCACTGTAAAACCAAACTCCCTTTAGGTGATTCCCATGATCGGTGTGCTTGGTGGAAGAGTCTATGACTCAAGCAATTCGATATTCTTGATTAGAAATGTAAACTTTTTATACATTAAACATTTCTACCTATTTTTCCTCTGTAAGGAAAAATGTATTACACCAAAAGGATTATTATTTGGACTAAAAAGAGATAAAATAATGTCAATTCAAAGCTGTGATAACTAGCGTGAATTCTCACCCATCCTTCACTCTTCCAAGGCTGCCGGGTAGCTGTCTACATTTTCCATTTCACTGTTTCCCTCAACACATGTAATGGACTCCCCAAATGTTAAGAGCATGTCTAAACTCACTTCTTTGCACATGGCAAAGTCTTTTCATTCCCCTATCTCCAGCTCTCTTGAAAACTGCATTACTGCAGGAAGAATGGACTTGTAAGAAATTTCTTCTCTCTCTTACAGTGATCTTCTATAAAATTACTTTTTTTTAGTAGACACTGAGCACATCCTACAGATATAGCCCTATAATAAAAACTTTGGGAATATGTTAAGGTTTTTGCCCTCCAAAGACATTCAACCAGATTGAAGACAACTGACTACAAGGGCGGGCCGAGTGCTGTGGAGCTATAGCCCAGATGCAGACTCAAACAAGTAGGAGGACTGGCTTTTGAACGAAACCAAGGACCAGCAGGCTTTCTCTACTCCAAAAAGGAGACAGAGAGTTAGAGTGAACCAATGTAAATAGCACTCTGTAATCTTTCCACTTATAGATGCTTTAAGTTAGCAAAAAATACAGCATACCTTCTCGCTGGTTTCTATGAGGTGCCACTGTTAGTCCGTCATGAGGTATTGGGGCGTGTTCTATTAAACTGGCCTCCTTAGTTTGCACATAATCACCGTGAGCAGAGTCATTCTAGATCAGAAAAGGGCCACAAGTTAATTGACTAAGAAGAGTAAATTCTATAAAATAAACCAGATTAAAGTCTTGTACTTTTAGTAGCAACCCTTTTAATAGCAATTTTTAGAGACCAAATAGGTGATTACAAAGTAAAGGCAGAAAGGTACAAAAAGTCACAGGAGTAAGGAAAAGAATTACCAATATTTATCTTCATGTAACAGCAATATTCTATCAATTACTCACTGTTCCACTTTTCTTGCATAGTACTATTCAGAATTGCCAAAGATGTCAATTCTATACCAAAGTGAACCAGAATTGAAGCAACATAAATAAAAGATGGTACCCTTTATGCTAATCCCCCACTATGTAAGGATATTGGTATTTTTTACATTAATTATTGTGCAATTTTTATTCATTACTTGGGTTTAGTAACTATCTAACAAGATGCTTTGTTGGGAAAATGTTTTACAAAAGGTATCATTAAAAAAACCAAATCTTTCTAAACAAGAATGTGTATGGACAGTGAGTTTATTACTAATGTTAAACGACCTCACAGTAACTAGGTGCTCTAAATCTAATTGCTCAGCCAATCATCAGTGAACTGGGGTGAGTTTTACTCCTAGGAGAACTGCTGCTTAAAGGAATACAGAGCATGCTGGTGTACACACAGCTCTCCAGCATTGTCATGTGTAGACTGTTACTATAACACACTGGTTAAGCCAAATAAGAAAATGGTTCTTTATCAAAATTCATACCACACCCCCCTCTTCATGTTCAGAATCTTAAAACACTACTCAAACCAAAATTACCTCAGATTCAAGAACAAACTACAATTTTACAAATTTGCAATAAATAATATACATTCATGTTTTAAAGAAATGAAGCAAACAGAACAGCTGAAACTTCCTAAAAATCCTATTGTAAAATATTTGGTTCTGCTGTCTCATTATGCATCCTGGTCTGCCAGTTGACAGCTCTCTCTCTGGGAATAAAGTATCACATTCGATACTCTGGGGAGCTAAGCTTCAGCCTTATACAGTAGTTGTCTTCTTCTAGAAGCCCAAGGAATAAAGACTGTCTACAAAGAAGCACTTAATAAGAACACAGACCTCTTAAGTCAACATCCAACCTCTAAAACATTTAGCACGATGGCATTCATCACTTTCCATCATTACTGATGTTAAAAAGTTGGATACAGGAATTCTTCTAATGATAACACAATCAATGTACATCCAACCCAAACCATATAATCATTTACTACAAAGTAATAAAACCACATTGGCCTAACACTACTGTACTTTAAAAATCAATACAAATAAAGCACATAATCCTCTCAAATACTTGTGTTAGCTGGAAGAAGTTTAGTTGACGAGGTAAACCATTTCCTATAGAATATTTTTCTACCATGCTTATGTGTGGTTCATAAATTAAAAATTACACACACCTTCCAATGTAAATCAAAATATATAAAACCCAATAGTTTTCAATAGGAAAATGAAAAAAATCAAAACCAAAATGAGATGCACTTCATGCCCATTAAGATGGCTATTATCCAAAAACCAGAAAACAAGTATTGGCAAGAATTTGGAAAAATTGGAACCTTGTGCAATGCTGGTAAGGAATGTAAAATAGTGTGGCCATTATGAAAGACAGTCCAACAGTTCCTCAAAAAAAAAAAATTAAACATGGAATTACCATATGATCCAGCAATTCCACTTCTAGATGTATACTCAGAAGAACTGAGACTAGAACAGATAACTGGTACTCCAATGTTCATAGCAGCATTATTCACAATAGCCAAAAGGTGGAAATAACTCAAACATCCAATGAGGGATGAAGAGATAAAATGGGGTGTGTGTGTGTGTGTGTATACAAATGAAATATTAGCCTTAAAAAGGAATAAAATTCTGACAGATGCGACAACAGGGATCAACCTTGAGGACATTATGCTAAGTGAAACAAGCCAGACACAAGAGAATAAATATTGTATGATTCCACTTATATAAGGCACCTAGTTCATAGAGAAAGTAGAATAGGGCTAGAGAAAGGGAAATGGGGAGTAAATACAGGTTCTGTTAGGATAAAAGAAAAGTCCTGGAGATGAACAGTGGTGATGGTTGCACAACAATATGAATGTGAATGTACTTAATGCCACTAAATTATACAATTAAAAAGGGTCAAAATGGAAAATTTTGTTATATATATTTTACCACAATGTTGCCTCCACAAATATTATATTGAAGTAATCATGAGAAAGTGGTTTGCTTCATAATCACAATCACATTTTTAAAGTCTGAAGTTACTTTAAGAACACAATTTAGCAACCAAGAAAAAGCCTCCTGGTTTAATAAACTCTGAGAGCTCCTGGCTAACTCAAATCCACATGTCAAGTAACACAAGTGAGATAGACATCTTGTTCATTCCAGAGATTACTAAGATTATATTTTACACATGAAGATCCATCACAATTACACACTTGAGATTTCTTAAATGTGGGAAAGTTTGTGGAATAGTCAAATGGCTGGACAGCCTAAAAAGACTCTTTGAAAACATACCCTGAGAACAAAAAGTCAGTTGCATTGGCCACATTTCACTCTAACAAAGGTCTAACTATAAATGGAACACACAGAGAGTGGGGAGGGAGAAAGCACCTCCAGTCCCCAGATGCGTTGTGTCTCCAAACATTCTGGAGCAGAGACAAACAGACCTCACCTTTAGTTACCTGTCCAAATTCCTGGCCCATAGAGCTTCGAGAAATAATAAAAAGGTTGTTGGACTAAGCCACTAAATTTTGGGGTAACTGGTTATACAGTTATAGCTTTCAAATTCTCTTATTTAAAGGGCTACAACCAAAGCATGTTATTATTTAAGCAAGATTCATAAAATGTCTTGTGTTGAATATTAGAAAATGACTCATCAGAAACATTACTGAAATGTCAAATTTTATCCATTTTTGGTGGAAGAAGAGGGAATTCTCTGGGGAGAATTTAAGAATTACTTACTGCCTGTCTCTTTAATTGAGAGGATGTGGTAGAGAAGGCAGATGTTTTTCTCATCTCCACTCAATGAAATAGCACAACTCAACCCAACTCAAAGTAATGCCTTAAATCACCTATAGCATCTGATGAAAGGCAAGTTCTGGGGTGAGGAGAAACATGGCTGGTAAATATATTAAAGTTATGCTCAAACAATTAAACTAACACAAAGGTTGAGGGAAGGGGTACCAATGAATAAATAGCTCAGAAAGAGCATGATATGGATTCTATGATTGTGGAAGCTCTTCCTATGTAACTTATTTAGTTTAACCAGAAATGCGGGGATAAGGTGATTTAACAAGGCCAATGTGGCAGAATTCTCTTAAAAGCCTGGCTAAATGAATGTGGGGTGAAGGGCCAGATGATTTACTGAATCTGTGTATACTCTCCTCTATCACAGCCCACTGCAATAGCAGCTATGCAAGCTGTTAACATGACATTTGTGAACAATGGTTATCTGTGTATATGTGTGTGGGGTGGACTGGAACCAAATGGGTGGAACAATATGGAGGAGGGAAACTCATCACTATAACTTTCTATGTATTTTGGGAACTCTGAATTTATTACAAATAATAATATTAACATTTGTCGATGTCATTGCCTTTTCTAGAGAGAACTTGTAGTATGCACAATTAGAGAAGATCTGGCAAAAGAATGCTGATAAGGAAGCCTAGAAGGAAGAGGGGAGTAGAGAATAAAAGAGAAGGGTGGCAGCTTTTACCTAAGAACTGGCCTTGCTGTTTCTATTTCAACCTGAACAGCACCATCTGTAGTTGACAGGTGGAATGGTGAAAAATATACATCACTGGACCACAAAACTACAAAGATCTAGAATGCAGAGAGGAAGTAGTAATGGTTTCCTACCTAGACCAAAGCTGGGGTCCCCCCTCTTTAGCACCAGCACCTGCTTTTCTTTACTAACCTCCTGTTCTACCATTATGCAAGAAAGGTGATGGCATGAGATGAGCCAGCCTTGAATGGAAGGTAAGATGTATGAAGAAATTGTGGAAGAAAGAGATTTTGAGTTCAAAGACTTATCAGTGGCCAAGCTCCAGACATCACTGCAAGAAAATGTGGTAATATTGCTTTAGTAAGATGTATCTGGCAGCAATATGCAATAGATAACAGATGGGAACCAGTCAGATAACTATAAAAGTCTAGGCATAAAGTCCCAAAAGGGAATGGTGTCGGTAAGGATGAGGAAATGGTGGATTCGGGATATGAGGGGAGCCAGGATTTAGGTTAACAAGCAAATCAGAGTGTCTAGAAGTATAATGGTAGTATTGAGAAAACTGGATGACTTTGGAAGGTGTTTTTTTTTTTAATCAATGATGCATTCTTTTCATACACATTAAGTTTAAAGTGACAGTGGCCATTTCAGGCAGACATACCACAGGCAAGCAGACACACATACAAATTTGTACTGTCTCCCACTGCAACCTGCTGGAAACTTATCCCTTTCATCTGACCTTCAAAGCCCTCTGAACCCAACCCCTATTATTCTCTTCAAACTTCTATATTTCTGTTCTTCCACAGCAACCAAATCGTGCTGTAGTCACTCTATGACAATCGACATATAGATTGATACATATGTATGTGTGAGTATATATCTTGTTTAACAAGCATTTTCATATACATGTTCATCTTCACAGCAGTTATATATACAATAAATGGTGATGATATCCCTATTTTATACTGAAACTTGGAAAGACTAAACTTGCCAAAGTGACTTTTTAAAAATCTAATCTGACCTCAAATAAATTATTTTTTGAATGAACATAAAACCCTTCTAATGCTCTAAGACATTTAGAAAGGAATTAAAGACCAAATGTTCCCTGCAGCATAGGAAGAACAGAAGGAAATGGACTACTGCATACCCAGCAGCTCTGCCACCTGTAACATAAACACCCGATTAGGCACTTCCCTTCTAGAGTGACTGTTTACATAGACTGGATGAAAGAGGCTTTTGTGACAAGGCATTCTCTACGAGTAAAAGGAGTGCTATCAGACACAGTCCTCCATAATGAAAAATGTAAAAGTGAAGCTCATCTGCTTTGAAGGGAGTGCAGGCCTTTTACTTCTCTTTGAAAAAAAAAATACTGGCTCAGTATTTCTCTAGAAAGGACAAAAATATTAAATAAGCTTAAATATCAGCCATCTACATCCTATATAATAAAAGGCTAATATGCAAATAGACCGAACAGCAGATGACTGGTTGCTGTGACGTGCACTGACCACCAGGGGGTAGACGCTCAATGCAGGAGCTGCCCCCGGTGGACAATGCACTTCCACAGGGGGAGCACCACTTAGCCAGAAGCCGGGCTCATGGCTTGTGAGTGCAGTGGCGGTGGCAGGAGCCTCTCCCGCCTCCGCAGCAGCGCTAAGGAGCAGCGAGTAGGCAGGCAGTAAGGAGCGAGGGGTCCCGGAATGCAAGAGGGCAGGCGCAGGCCGGGATGAGGGCCCCCCCCCCCCCCCCCCCTCCAGTGCACGAATGTCGTGCACCGGGTCTCTAGTAGCATTTATAAAACAAGATACAAAAATGTTCCTTAATTATCCATGGGTTCTAGTCTGTGCTATAAACTAAAAAAAAATTATGTAACTTAAAAAAACTGCAAAATAGCTTTAATTTATAGAATCATTTTCTAGCTAAATGTGAAAACTGAATACAAATCTAAGTAAATTAGTTGCATAGTAGTTAATGATAATTCAAATTAAAACCATGTATTTTCTCCATTCCCATTCATAAATCCAGTATGGGGAGAATATGTATTTTAATGAATTGTGACTCAGAGAAATGCTGGGAGGTTTTGTTTTTCCTTTTCCTTTGGGCTTCTTTTATCTGTAGCATACCAGATCTTTGCAGTGTATTAACAAAAATAACTGTCCCAAATAAATGTGTCTCAAATACTACCTTTTCAATTACTCATCCTTCCTGAACACCAGTCAATTTAGAGTTATAGTAACAGAGAACAATATAGAAAATACTACACCATATGGACTTTTATTGAGTGGGAAAAAAAAAAAACAATCATTCCTGAAGACAACTGTTATAACAATTTGGATGACTACATTTTAGTGGAAAAGAAAAATGCATTGAGCATCATTCTCAACAGAGAACTTGTACTCCTGATAGTATGTGAATTATTTTGCACCTTATCTCATTAATTCAATCATGCCAACCTCAAAAGGCAGTTCTTATCCCCATTTTACAGTTAAGACGACCTCACAGGGATCTAAGTGCTCTGGTTAATATCAAAAAGCTAGTGGGAGAATTTAAACCTCTGAATCTAGTGATCTACTAAACATGGCTATCACTCAAGGCCTGTCCCCGCCCCCCACAAAATATAACAAAGGTAGTTTTAAAAATATCTCTATCACACTGGTTAATTTCAGAAAAAGAACTAGCTTCCTGTCCATCTCCACAACCCTCTTCTCCTACTGAGGTATAAATGTAACTCCCCCTAGTTCTCTTTACCTGAGAAAACCATTGCACAGAAAACATAAGTAACTGGGGGAGGATACCCAATAGCTCCCATTTGTTACTAATATAATCACTATTTAACTCTGATATTCTAAAAGTCTTTTCCAAAAGGCAGTTATAACTTAAGTGCTTTTATTCTTTGCTGCAGCCAAATCAACCTAAAATTTCTCATAAAAGACATGACTACCTCGCTCTGATCCCACTCTCAATCTGTGAGATGCTGTACCCACTCTTCTACCACCTTACAAACAAGGCTTAACTTTGACCTATGATTGCTAACATTTATTGAAGATCCTGAGCCAGGCATTATTCTACAGGTACTTGTTCATTTAATCCCAACAATCCTAATGTAAGCACTATTATCCCTTTTGTAGGAGGAAAGCCTTCTCAATGCCCCAGTGAGACTCTTCACTGTAAAATATCCCAGCAGTGGCCAACAAATTAATGGCATTTATTACCTGTGAGCTTTAGAATTGTTCTTTTTAAAAATCATTTTTAGGAAGCATCTTTTCAGTGCCTGATACAGTAACAACTGAAAACCTAACCACTAACCTCTCCCCTCTTTTTAAGTCAGTGATCTGTTTCATGAGGGTTCTGGTTGCCAAGATACACTCAAGTTATCTTAGAGTAGGGCATTTATGTTAAAAGTCTTTGAAATTTTTCTTTTTTGGGCCCCAACATTACCAATACATAATCTGTATTATGAAAATGAGTTGAGGTACTTGCTCTGTCAAGTACAAATAGCTAATTAACTTAATCTATGCTGAGGAAGTAACAATTTTGTAGTTTTCTTTTTTAGTAACTCCATTGATTTCTTTAAGTGAAGGTCCCATGGCCACTTAATTTCTGTGAGTTCAAATATGTTTTGCGAATTCAAATAACACTAAGACACAGGATGATCTATCAGTTTCTACCTTTAATTCAAACATTAGTATTACTCGCCAAGCAACTAAGTTTTGAGGACACTGAAAACACAATCTCCAGAGAAACATAGCCATACCAATGATACTAACCACTAACCTTTTTTTCAACTTTGTGTTGCTAAATAGGAGTTAAGTCTCCACAATTATAATATTCATTTTTGTGAACAATTAAGAGTGTCTTTAGGCATTCAGAGAGAGAAAACTTGGCTGTCTTTTCTCTTTTCAATGAAAAAACAAACAAAACGATAACCTTTCAAAATATTTATGCAAGTTTTATTATTATTATTTTTTTTACTACTGCTAACATTATCATTTATAGTTTGGGACCCATTTTTAAAACCAAGTCTTTTCAGTTATGCTATGTATGCAATCTGTAACTAGATCAATCACCCAAATTTCCTAGTACACAGTTAACGAGTATTTTCACCACTGCCCAGTGACCTATTTTTATGCAAGTGACTGGGAGTCCACTACAGTTATGAAGAACATGAGCTTTATACACAAGTCTCCAAAAAGCAATGCCAACACTTAATTACAATCCAATATAACATTTACTCTAAAATCACCCAAATCACACAGGAAAACTCTAGCAATGTTACTGTTAGAAATATACTTGTGTAATCTTCCTCCATTTTTCTAAAATGACCTGGTAAGTATACTCTAGTCTAGTGGTTAAGTTTGTGGACTTATCACCTCAGCCATTAACATCCTAACCATGGTATGTCATAAACAGTTGCTGAGCCTGGTCAACTTGAAAGCATATAATTAATAGAGCATTCAAAATAAAATAAAACACCCGTTCAACCTGTAAACATGTTTAACAAGATTTATTTTTAAAGAGAGACTACTGCATACTAGGCACTGAATACAAATCTTGAAAGAGCCAGGAACGCTATTCTGGGCTAGCCCACTCTTACTCTAATACAAAAAAACCCACACAAAACCTTAAAGATGAGTTCTACTTTATCCACTTAGTATGGAGGATACTGAGACAGTAAGAAATAGAATGATTCCTACGCAATTAAAAAGTTACAAACGTGTGCCTAAAAGGTTACTTCCGGGACAATAAAAGGCTGCCTCAGGAACTTCCCTAGTTCCCGGACACCACCACCCACGTGGTTCTCCCTGGGCTCAGCATTCCGGCCCGGCCCGGCCCGGCCCAGCAGAGAGAACACCCCGGAGCGAGCCGCACCCTCAGCCCGC
>NW_005370700.1:831270-833320 GCF_000412655.1 Myotis brandtii
GCCAGACCGCGGGGATCTACGCCGAGCCGCTGCGCTGACGCACGAAGGACAATTGAGACTCGGGAGCCTCTCTGCACACCCAAAGGTGAGCACTCCTCCCCGGGAGCATCGGCAGAAGGTCGCGGAGTAGCTGGGGTGGACTACAGGAAAAGGGGATTGAAAGCAATCCACCCCCATCAGCAGCTTTGGAGTGACAGCTTGCAAGCAACAAAAGCGGAAATGTCTTCAAGGCCAGAGCATGCCACAGCTGGGGGCCTCGGAGTCCACGCTAGCAGCAGAAAATGCGAGGTCGTAACAATTTAACGACTGCCAACAACTACTGGAGAGAAAAGTAGCACACACCACTAGTGTCTAGAAATAGCCTTCAGCGTCACCTGTAGGCTGTATCCCCTATGATTTGTTCCCCCACTTCAGCTCATGGCCACAGCACTGGGCACTGCCTGACGGAACCAAGTGCTGAAATGAATGGCAGCATGCCCAGCCTCACTTTCTCCACTCCTCCCGGCACTCACTGGATGCCAGGAAAGGCACACACTGCAGTCAAGATAAAAATCGCATTACTCTGGTGTGCACGCATCTCCTTCTTGTCTAGTCGCCTTCCAACACTTGCATGACAAGCAAAATTTAAAGGAAAAAAGACTCCCAGCAGTTAAATCTCAAATAGATTAGTTGTAATGATATGAAAGGAATGATATAAACGGTTTCCATCCTAGCATTTTCATTAAACTTACAATCTAAGGTTATCTTTACAATATAAGCTATACCAAAAAATTTTTTAAAAATAAAAGTATTGCTCCTGAGTGCAGGCTTTCTTTTCTAAACTTAATGGCAGTGCATATGGAACTCTTCTGAATTATTGTGAGTAGTTTACGAATTGAGTTTTTACCACCAGTATACACAGCTGCATGCTACCAGTAAATAAACATTTGAAGATAAAATTTCAAACAAAAAAATTAGACATTACATCTGAGTTTGATATTGTATCCTAAAATTGAGTTAGTTACCTCACAGTAGCCTCCTTTTTAAAAGGAGAGGCTCAGATTAGATTAGCACTAAATATCTTCAGCCCCCCAATTCAGATATACGAGTTAAATTAACTTTCAAGCAAGGGGCGGGGGAGGGCAAAAGCAAAACGCCCTTTCCAGTGTACCAGCCTGGAAACCGCCTAGGTTGAAAAGTAAGGCGTCCAATTTAATACTTTTTAAGTAATTGTGAACCACGAAAACAAACTCTTATTGTACATAGTTTTTACTCTAACTGAAACCGCCTCCCCTCTCCTCCACTAAATTGTCATGCTCGAGAACTTTATATATGGGGTCTATATTATCATTAAATTACTTTCATAGCTCTATAAAAATTTCATCTTCCTTAATGTTTGCCACAAGTGACTCATCCGGACTCTGTCTACTACACTTTGGTGTTTAATAACTTTTTAGAAAACAACACTTATGCCTACAGTAAAGGCCCAACAAATATTCCCAGACCCAAATCTGGAGACACGACTCAAGCCCTTTGGAAAGCAGGTTATGCCAGAGATAAAAGTCTAACCAGCTCACCTTAGGAGAGCTTTCCCTACGCAGACAAGGAGCGCTACTCCTTAACTAGCGCTACTCCTTAACTAGTTTGAGTCAATTCGCAGATCTCCACTTCAGATTTCGTTCAAATAACTCGGAAATCAAGTTATTTGAACAGGAGCCATAAGCCCCTTAGAACCCCCTTGTAAGTCAGGCACACACTGAAAAAGAGCCCCTGTGTGGCAAGGCAGGGCAGCACGCCGGGAGCGCATCTCAGGACACTTGGCCAAGGGGTACGGCAGGGCTTTAAAACGTGCAAGCAGAGCGCCCGACGAGAAAGGAAAGGCACTGCCCACGGCCAGGCTGCGGTCGCACATCGGCTCCTATAGCGCTTCGTTTTTCCCGGCATCTAGGGCCCGAGAGATGCTCAAAGCCAAAAATGTCCAGAGACCCTTCATCCGAGAGGGGACTCGGGCTGAGTGCACCACGTTTTCCGTGGCGATTCCGTTACGGAAGAGACTTCTAGAGTATTCTGC
>NW_005370700.1:833943-834155 GCF_000412655.1 Myotis brandtii
AGCCGCGAGCGCACGGCGGGCTCTCGGAAGTCGGCCAGGGGCCCCGGATCCGAGAGGCCGTTGGCCTTGGCCTCCGAGTCGCGCAGGTAGTGGTAGTCTTTGCGCGCCAGGTCCTCCAGGCACGAGCCCAGGAAGCGCAGCTCCAGCGGGTTGCACAGGTCCAGCAGCCCGCACATGAACTCCAGGCGCTGCGCCGAGCCCAGCACCAGCCC
>NW_005370700.1:834964-835221 GCF_000412655.1 Myotis brandtii
CCGCCTCTCCCTACGAAGCCACGCCCAACTGCTGCCGGCCGCCTCCCTCCGGGCCGTTTCCGCGTGGTCTTAAAGTCTGTGGGGGACGCGGGTGTGGTGGTGGGGCGGCTGGGTGAGCCGGAGCGGGGCGAAGGGCGTGCGAGGCGCACGTGAGAGGAGGGAAGTGGGGAAGTCCATCTTCTCCTCGGGCCCCCACCCCACTTTTCACTCCTGATTCCCCTGCTCCGCCTGCTCGCTTGGGCCGCTGCCCCACCTCC
>NW_005370700.1:835533-836564 GCF_000412655.1 Myotis brandtii
CGAGGGCGAGCCGCGGCTTCTGCGCGGAGAGGGACGCACCGGTGTGGCCGCCCTTGGCCTAACGGTGGCCTCTGGTCTGTAACGCTCTTTGGAAATTATTCCCACGACAGTTTATAGCAAACGCCCCCTCTAGACCCTCTCCATCTTTTGGGAATCATTTTATTTGCCAAGTAATATTTCTTTTAAATTTTATATTAATTAAAGGGGATCAGCGAATGAGGCTATTACAGGAGGGGGCAAACAGGGTAGTTTTTTTTTTTAAAGATTTTTTAAAAATCGGTGTTTAGAGAGGGAGAGAGAGAGGAAACATCGCTGAACATCAATTGGCTGCCTCCTGCAAGTCTTGGGGGGGAGGGGGGGAGCCCGCAACCCAAGCACGTGCCCTGACCTAACCGGCAACATTTTGGTGCAGGGAGGACCCAATCAACGGAGCCACATTGGGTGGGGCCCGAGTAGAGATTCTGTGGGTGACACTGACATTTTTTAATTCTCTGCCGGTGTGAATTCCTTGTGACTCTAGGAAGGTAAGAACCTTGACTGGGTTTTAAAGTTTAAAGAACTCCAAAATATATCACTGGCACCGCCTTTTTTAAAAAGCTATATATTTTTAAGACCCAACTGGACCTGTTGAAGATTAATTTTAAGTGGTGGGTTTTTAAAAAATCCTTAATGTTTTTAAGTTAAGAAGTCCTACTATGGCTACATAGTAGGGGTATGTAAAAAAGTAAGAATGACATTGATACTCTTTTTCTAAAATGTGGGACATCTGTTGTGGGAGAGCCTGTGTTGAGTCCTCCTTATCGCACAACTTCATGCCCTGAGAAGCTAATTTATAATTTAGTAAAAGGCTGAACTGAAGCCTACATCAGTTTCATTGGTAAATGGGGAGATAAAGAATTATTTTCAACACACTTGAGACTGGCAAAATACTATGTGAAAGCCATTCTTCATGTAATTTGCCATTCCCTTGCATTCTTTGGGTGTAATGTAGAAATCCTTAAAATCAGGACAAAATTTTGTAAAGACTTTTA
>NW_005370700.1:836625-904487 GCF_000412655.1 Myotis brandtii
TATATATATATATATTATTGATTTCAGAGAGGGAGGGAGAGGTAGAGAGAGATAGGAACATCAATGATGAGAGAGAATCATTGATCGGCTGCCTCCTGCATACCCCACACTGGGGAATCTGTCCATAGCCTGGGAATGTGTAATTGAACCATGACCTCCTGGTTCATTAGTCTGGTCAACCACTGAGCCACGCCAGCTGGTCTGTAAAGGCTTTTTAACAATTCTTGCTCTTTTTTTGCTATCAACATCAACCGCCTGTAATTTTCTACCCTATCTCATCTGTTCCCACATTTATAAAGCGTAAGGTGAAGTACTTTGGGCAACCAATATTATTCTTGCTAGATATTCACAGGTCCACAGTGAGTCACCTGTCTAGATCCAGATATTTTGTGTAGTAAGCTAACATTTTACCTCTGAGGTAATTTTTATATGTGATTCAGGAAAAAAGTTTTTACATTTATTTCCTTTGGTAACAAGAAGCCATTGGTATGAATGAACTCTCCACACTTGATCAATAAATTTTATGTTAGAATTCAGATTTGTAATAAAAAATGATGACTTCTGTACTTCTGTCTTTGGCCAGTGTTAGAAAATGCAGTGATCAAAGTTCCTATACATATCATATATACATGATTTTATGATTCTGGTTATCAACCATCAGCTGGACAATTTTCTCTTTATCCTCCAGTGGATTGTTTCAGAACCCTCTCTCCATACTTCAGTTCACTAGACTAGGCCTCAATGCTTTTCCCACCCTAACATAAGCGCGCGAGAGAGCACCTTCAATTAAGAGTGATGTATATTGCAGTCCTTTTCAGGGAAATCCCAGGGTGAGATAGAGTTGTGTTTAGTTGGGAAAAACTACCTGGAAGATTCTAATAAGATGCCCTAGGAAGATACTCCTCCCACTGGGCCTACTTATATAATATCTGTCTAATCATCCAGATGGGCCAGATAGTGTTACTATGGTAATGGTGGGTATATATGTGTATCCAAGCCTTGCATGAAATGGATATATCCCATAAAAGGCATCTTTAAGGACACAAAGTACTATTGTCTCTTGCCCCTAGATGATATTTAATGCATATTCAATATGCTTTATTTTATCTGCCTCTTTAACAGTGAGGATGCTATTATTGGCATTACTGTCCAAATATTTATATGTAGCCAGAAGACTACATATAACTCTTTTCAAGTTATACCTTAGATACCTTCCCTTTTGCAGTTGGGTTACTGCAAGAAATTTCACTGAAACCACAATTAATTGGATGGTTCAGAACAGACTAATAATGATATCAACTGCAGAAAAATAATACAGCCACTTCTACCTCTGGAAGCAGCCAATCTGATCCATATCAAGAATTTCTCTTGGAATGTTGACGTATTTGCTCCTGTTCCCATTATACCTCCCTGTCTGTTCCCTCCATTAGAATATAAATATCTTCACGTCAGTGATCATGTCTTACTCAATTTTATATTTTGATATCTGGAACACAGTAGATGCTTGTTGAATAAACAAATGATTGAATAATACTCCAGGAACCAAAAGTTACTGCCAACAGCCCCTGGGGTCACATGAATCCTTGTTTATATCTAGCATAGAAGAGAAAACTATCTGTGTCCCAACCCAGACTAGTCCTGAGATTCATGCTAACGGAATTGGCTTAGGTTGCATGCCCATTCCTGGTAATTTCATTGGAACCAGAGAGGTGGAGTCAAGAGTCTTCAAAATCATGTGGGTCCCTAGCCACCAATCAAGAGCTGTTGTAAAGGAGGAAGGAAAACATGATGATGGGAAAGCAACCAACATATGTCCGATGTCATTGTACTTAGCATCTGTACTTTTGATCACTTAAATTGTCATGGGTGTAAGGTGCTTCAAAAATAAATTGTTTAGTGGGGTCACATGTTTTTGCTTAGTCAGATCATACCTTTAAGAGAAATTAAATATTAAATTGTTTTTATGTATTTTTTAGAGAATTGTTATGAGTCTATTTGAGCCAAAACTGACAATTGCCGGGAAGCAAGATCTCAAATGACCCCTTAAGTTGTTTTTAAAGATTACAATTAAAAATATGGCCTAAAGGTGTTACACACAACACAGGTAAATTATTCATTGCTATACATCTTTAGGAAAAAATTAATTGCATATTTTTAAAAAGTTTTTGTAAGGTTACAAAAATTCCCTACAAGACAGATTTGAGGTAGATATCATTGGTGATGCTGTGACAATATTCCCATTGATAAACTGGGAATCCATGCCCAATTGTGGTGTATACCACCTTTTCTGGAACACTAGCATTGGGTTCAATTCAGTCTCTCTAGCATTGTACCTTCCCTTTGTCAAGGATTCTTAGGAACTTAGATGACCAGGCTGCCCACGTTCTCATACTTGTACATTAAACTTTTGGAGAAACCCTGAAATCCATGAAATCTTTGAAACCTGTCCAGAAGAAAAAGTTGATTCTAAAGTGGGTTGGTTTAGAAAATCCTCAAGCTACTGGCTTGTGTTAGAAATTGAGGAACTGGATGGCATTAGGCACTTGCCTGGTTCTATGCAATGTCTGCAAATAGACCTTTTGCCCAACTGTTGTCTCCTCCAAAAGTCAACATGGTCTTCTAGGGACCCGTGGAGAGGTGGGATTGAAGTTCTGGAAGGTTGGTTTGCTAAATAGAAAAGTAGTCACAGCAGCGTTCTCTGGAATGGAATTTGCTGGATTCATATACTTCTTTAAGTACATAGTTATCAGATTATTGGTGAGCTGTTGATTGTCAACCCAGCTTAAACCCATTATATCTTACCCTGTTGCCTTCATAAAAGAAGCCTAATTTTTTCAAGTGTCCAGCCTTCTCTCAAAGACCCTCTGTGGCTTGGGGGATACCTTCACCAACTCTGTGGATAGATCTTGATCAGTAACCCAATCAGGAGAGCCCATATTTCTTACCAATTGCTTCAGAAATCCGGAAAGATTGGGATATGCCCAAAGGACACACAAGTCAATAAACTCCACATGAAAGGGCTCCCACTGGCCTAATCTGGCAGAATTTGAGTATCAAAAAGAATAAGATGGTACCAGTGAATTTAAAAAAAAAAAGAATCCAAATCCATAGGGATTCTTGAAAAAAGTGGAGGGTGGAGGAGGGTGCAGGGAAAGTTAGCTGTTCTTTACAGAAAAATGCCAACTAAAAATTTAGAAGGAAGGCATAATTTTGCAACCACCAAATGTAATAATTGAGTGAGGCATTTTCACCACTAGGTGCAAAGTTGTTGGGAAGGGAAATATTCATGTTTTTAAAATTACATCTTAATTAAAAGGAGGGAATGGTATTTTACATGGATAAATCTGACAGATACCACCAACCGGGTGGTCACAATTAGCATTGCCAGTAACAGGACAATCTAATATTCCTCCTCATATCATGGATGTCATTGGAAGTATGTGCACTATTTTTGCCCAAATGTTTACACTGAATCTAATCATGAGGAAATAAGACAAATCGGGGTTGTGGGACATTCTATGAAACAATCTTCAAAAATATCAATGTCATGGAAAGCAAACACAGGCAGGGGATTGTTCTAGACTAAAGAAAACGAAAGAGACATGTCAACCAAATGTAATTCCTAATCTACGATTGGATCGTGATTAAACATAAAAAAAACCTCTAAAAGACATTTGGGGGATAATTAGGTATATTTGAATATGGACTTCTTACTAGACATGGTCACTGTATCAGTGCCAACTTTCTTGGATGACATAATGACATTGTGGTTATAAGGAGAAATTCCCTTGTTTTTCACTGGTACATGCTGAAGCACCGAAGATTGAAATGTCATGATATTTATAACTTTTTAATTTAAAAATTAAATTGAATTATTTAATTCAAAATAAAGTGGGAAGCCCTGGCCAGTGTGGCTCAGTTGATTGTCATCCCATGCACTGAGAGGTCACCAGTTCACTTCCCAGTCAGGGCACATGCCCAGGTTGTAGGCTCCATCCCCTGTGGGGAGTGTACAGGAGACAGTCAATATTTCTCTCCCTCCCTCTCTTCTCCTCTCTCTCCAAAAATCAATAAAAATATTTTTTAAAAATAAAGAGGGAAAATGGAGATCACAAATACACATCCATAGGGTGAATAAAACAAAATGTTAAATTTATGAATGCAGTTTAACACATTTAAAGTTGTTTTTGTAAAAGGGTCAAAACATTAATCAAGGTCCCCTTAAAAGTATAGATGAAAGGAGCATTGAAACTTCATGAAGAAACTGATTTTCTGAATTTGTTACCACGATATTTTGGCCTTTCAAAAAAATTAGAGAGTAAAGCTGGTTAGAGTCAATGCAATGGCTTGCAGAGTCAGAAGGTGTCCCAGGAGTCAGTTTGTCAGTGTGTTCTGAAGGAACCCTGGTACACAGCCAAATGCAAGCAAGGTCGTCCTCAGAAAGAAACCTTCCTAAGGAATGGAACAAGATAATCACCCTGGAACCCAACTACACGGAATCACGGGAAAGTACTTGGAGGATGGTGAACCTTATAATTAAATTATCATAATTTTTTAAATCTCCCTTCTTTCAAAAAATTATTTAAGGAGACTGCTTGGAATCTAACATAGGGAAAATGAACAGTCCATGCATTCAAGGCTAGTGCAGACTTTTCAGCATATATAGCTGTCACATCTGGTGGACATGCATTTCCACCTAGAAAGACATACGCTGTCCTGGGGAAGATTTGGTTCTTTGGGCTCTTCCTTTACCCTCATGAAAAATCTCTGAGACTGTGCAGTTTTCACACTGTGATTCTAATTCAGAATCCAATGATCTTTTGATTAGCAATTCAGCTTCCCATGACTTAATGCTGGGAGATCAGATACCTTGGAGAATGGAGATATATAATCCACTCCCAAGAAAGGGATATCCCATGTTATAAATAAACTAGAGGCCCGGTGCACGAAATTCATGCACAGGGTGGGGTATGTGTCCCTCAGCCCAGCCTGCACCCTCTCCAATCTGGGACCCCTCGAGAGATGTCCGACTGCTGATCCGATGTCCGATCCCTGTGGGATCGGGCCTAAACGGGCAGTCGGACATCCCTTTCAAATCCAGGACTGCTGACTCCCAACTGCTCGCCTGCCTGCCTGCCTGATTGCCCCTAACCACTTCTGCCTGCCAGCCTGATCACCCACTAACCACTCCCCTGACAGCCTGATCGATGCCTAACTGCTCCCCTGCTGGCCTGATTGCCCCTAACTGCCCTCCCCTGCTGGCCTGATCTCCCCCAACTGTCCTCCCCTGCAGGCCTGGTCACCCCTAACTGCCCTCCCATGCTAGCCCAGTCACCTCCAACTGCCCTCCCCTGCTGGCCATCTTGTGGTGGCCATCTTTGACCACATAGGGGTGGCCATCTTGTGTGTTGGAGTAATGGTCAATTTGCATGTTACCTCTTTATTAGATAGGATACACTGACATTCTGGTTTGCCAGTCCCTTGTAAGTTTAGTTGGAAGGGTCACTTGTCCTGAATCTTATCATTTCTGAGTAAACAAATATCATTTTCTTGGATCCTGACCTGTATATAGTGACTTGAGCAGCCTGCTGTCTTGTTCTTTGATGTCATTTTAATTTACACACCGTGTAAATAGAAATCATTTAGATCTAAACAATACCATTTCAAGAATACTAATCTTTCTTGTGGGGAAAAACCTGTTTGGAAGAATTACAAAAAATAAACTATAAAATTTTAAGTGTTACTTATTGACTTTAGAGGGCTGGTTACAAATCTTTAAAGAGAGAAGTACATACTGAAAATTCTTACTTAAGCCCCATAAACAACTGATAATATATAAGATTTAATTTTTAAAAATTGACTTTTAAATTATGTTAAATAAATGAATTTCTTTAATTCATTTAAAACTAATTAAAACCCATCCAATTTGTTTATACTGTAGAAAAATATTTGTTTTATTTTTCATGTTTTCAACCAATTATGATGGAACTATGTGGATATAAGTTAAGTAAATATAACCTAAATTAAACAATGCTCTTGCCATGTTTATCTCAGAGCATATCTATACATCAGAACACTGGTTTTATAGTCTGACTATACTTGAAATCTTCAAAGGTATTTATTTTACCATTAAACCTCAGGTCAAAGTTTATTTTGCTTGCATGTAATGTTTGTATTTAAAATGTTCCATCAAACCAGACCACTGTAGTTCAGTGGTTGAGCATTGACCTATGAATCAGGAGGTCACGGTTAGATTCCGTCAAGGCACATGCCCAGGTTTTGAGCTTAGTCCCCAGTAGGGGGCGAGCAGAAGGCAGCCAATAAATTATTCTTTATTATTGATGTTCCTATCTCTTTCTCCCTCTCCCTTCCTTTCTCTTAAATCAATAAAATCAATATTTTTAAAATAAAATGTTCCATTTATAACCTCATTTTTTTAAATCATAAATCTCAATTGGTGACTCAGGCAATCAGCCATACAGAAGAAATGACATGGTGCTAAATTAAGACTCATACACATTATCAGTTTTCAAAATCCTTCCCCCAGCACCCTTTCAACTTCCACACCTAGCCCTCTAAATGCAAAGCCTCACAAGCATTAAATGTCCGATGGTGAAGAGGGAAACCCAAGTGTGGGCTTATCCAGCTTCTGATCCCCATTTGGGACAGTTCTGGCAATGGCTGCATCATAACTCACCTCTAGCACATTCTGTCCATGAAGTTGAGCAGAGACCTTAAGAGTTGGGTTGTGCAAGGATTGAATGGCTCAAAAGTAGCTCTGCTCTAATAATGCAAAGACATGTGGTGATTATTTCCATCTCTACTAAATCCTTACTGGCCTACTCTGATGACTTGGAGAAGCCAGACTGAGCAAAGAAATAGCAGCCAGGAGAAAAGAACAATTTCTCCATGACAAAGCCTAAGTCTCTCTGAACAGAGCCACAGCAACAGTACATTGTAAGACCATTTACTGAGTACCAGACTGTGTCCTGTTGTACTAACCACTTATTATACAGTTTCTAATCTTCACATTCTTTAGGTATATGGCATTTTATAAATGAGGAGACTGAGAGTGAGAGGTTAAACTGTTTTCCCAAGGTCTTGATCAATAAAGTGATTAAATTGTGATTCAAACCCTAGCTGGCTGCCCCACACTATGTTTTCAACCATTATACCATCTAGATCATGTGAAATGCTTTCAATTCAAGGACCCAAGAGTTTAAAATAAAATTTACCATTTCTGACCCTGAAAACCACACATGTTCACTATTAAATTTTTTATTAATAAAGAAAAAATTTTAAATAAACCATAATTCTACTACCTACAAGTAAATGCTATACAATTCATTCCCAATATTTTCCTGAGATTGCATGTGTGTGAGTGTGCACATGTGTGTGTGTGTGGTGTGTGTGTGTGTGTGTGTGTGTGTAGAGTACATATACACTGTAGTTTGAGGGGTCCTTCTACCTCAGTCATTCCAGTAATCCTGATTTTTATGGGGATACAGTATACATTCTTAACTTTTCACAATTTACTGTAGTTGATGTATTTCCACTTCAGGCAAAATGTAGAAACCTTATTACTAGCAATTCATTTACCACTGCTTAGTTTCATATACAGCTTCATTTACCTTGTAATTAAAGGGGTTCATTGACCATTTATAGGGTAGATAAACATGCTTTCACCTCCTGTCCTTTACACCATGCTATCATATATTTACTACATACATCTACAAACAACTTTTAGGGTTTAGATTCAATAACTATTAAGCCTATTTTCATTAAAGAAACAAATGCCTTTAATAGAGAAAATATTACAACAAAAACTCTTTACATGTGTTCTGTATCTGTCAGTAGTACATGTCTTGTGGTTTAATATTCTTGAAAGAGGATATTATATTTTAGGGACTAGTGCCTAGAATAATCACTCTAATTTTTTTAAAATATATTCTTATTGATTTCAGAGAGGGAGGGGGAGAGCGAGGGAGGGAGAGAGAGAGAGAGAGTGAGAGAGAGAGAGAGAGAGAGAAACATCAATGATGAGAGAGAATCATTGATCGGCTGCCTCCTGCACGCCCCCTACTGGGGTGGAGCCCACAACACGGGCATGTGCCCTTAACTGGAATCGAACCCATGACGCTTCAGTCTGAAGGCTGACACTCTATCCACTGCGCCAAACCAGCTAGGGCAATAACTCTAATTCTTAAACTGTATAAAGGTGCAGAGGATTATTTGGGGCAAAGGTACTGTGTGCAGAGTGAGTAATCAGTATGTACTTGCATCACCTTTGCCCCTTGCAGAACTGAACTTACAGACCTTTTACACCAGGAGAGACTTAGCATCCACCAGAATTGTTATTTTTTACTATGTGATCACTAATCATTAATATCTCTTAGACATTTCAGAAAATGGCACAGTTTCCATTCCTGACAGATCTAGCTTATAGCAATATCATTGGGGAAGCAAGTTTAGGGTTTGGTTTTTGATGGACAAAGAGTTTATTTGCTTTTCAAAGCTATCTTTTAGAATACATTTTTTCTCTTGCCCTGAAGCTACCTCTTGGAGAGGTGCACTGTTAAGTTTAGGCTATATGTATGTTCACATGCCTGATTATACCACATTTATCTTTTTTGGAAAGTTAATTTTTAGCAATCAGATAACATGTTTATCTAATTTGCCAAGAATAGGCACATTGGGCTTCTGTTTTTTTCCTTGTTTGGAATGTTTCTTATCTCCTCCTTATTCTTCTAAATCTCAACCATCCTTAAATCTCCTTTCTCCCATGGCTCTCCCACCCGGAAATGATATTTTTTTCTCTTTCATTCATTCATTTAGCAAATATATACTGAGTGCTCACTTTTTGTAAGACACTGATTAGGTAACAGAAGTTATATAACGGTTGTCTGTATCGTATAATTTTCCACTTACAGATATGTTTCTGTATTTTATTCCCTCAGCTAAATTGCAACTTGCCTGGGGCTACATCCTTCACCTTATTATTTCTTGCATTCCTTATAAAATTTAACAGGTGACTTCTGTTAGTAAGAGTTCAATTAATCTGATGATTATATTTGTAGACTTTCTTTAAATACACTTATGTATGCAAGACACAAATAGTTACCATTAATCACTGCACACAGAATATCCTAATACAGGTATGGGACTAAATTTTGAAGCTGTTCAAAACTCAGTCACCTCCTTATATCTACATAATCATTCCTACCTGGCATTTCCCTCCCCTTATTTTCTCTGACTCTGTTAAAATGCAGTGTGTGTGTGTGTGTGTGTGTGTAAGTAAACATCCTATATAATAAAAGCCTAATATGCAAATTGACTGAACATCGGAATGACTGGTGGAATGACCAGTCACTATGATGTGCACTGACCACCAGGGGCAGATGCTCAACACAGGAGCTGCCCCAGCCCACAGGCCCCAGGCTAGCCAAGGCAGGTGCCAGCAGGCCCCCCCACCCCTCCCCCGATCGACCCACCGGTCGCCCCACAGAAGGAGGCGACTGGCGGCAGCGGCAGGGGGCGGGGCTGGTGAGCGGACGGCACCAGACTGAACAAGGTGGATGCCAGCGGAGGGCCCCCCTGATCACCCCGCAGGTCGCTCCACAGATTGGCCCTGATCTCTGGCCAGGCCTAGGGACCCTACCTGTGCATGAATTTCATGCACTGGGCCTCTAGTAAACATATAAAGCATTAAGTAATCCCAGTCTCTGTCAGATTCCCATGTGGTGTACTTGAGCATAAGACCCAGTAGAAAGAGCACCGTCCTGGGAATTAGAATAGAAAGCTTCTAATCCCTCACTAATGTCCATTTCCTCCTTCACAAAATGTAGACTATGAGAGGTATTAGGCTGAGCTATGTCTCCTCTAGCTCTAAAATTATATGAGCCAATGTAGACTAACTTCTTTGAATGCAAATCAGAAAATGGGACATCAGAATTTAGTGTACAAATAGAGTCTGCAGCAGTTGCAAGTGTTAGCCTGCCATCTCCTCATTTTCTAGTATTTACGATGAACCATCTTTGTCAGCCCTGTTTTCCCAGTCTGGAAAGCCCTTCTCACCTCATCTGTATTTACCTAAGTCTTACTGTGTAACTGCCCTGCCTTTCCCAACTGTGCAGTCCCCTGGGTCTCATCTCCCTGAGCTGCCGTGGCACTTAACCACCCCGTTCAGCAACCCTGTTTTGTCCCAGTTATTTCTGTGTGTAATTCTTGTCTATCCTATTGGGCACAGACCACCATTTATACTCCTCTTTATGCCTCTGTGTCAAATAAGCTGATTAAATCTTGATTTCCCCCCCCCCCCATCAAAATACGGTCACTTTAGTGAACTGCTAAATATCAGAGGCATAGGTAAAATAAAGGACATTTTTGTTTAAATTAGATGGGTGTCAAGCTGCTTTTAATGGAATATTTGCTTCAGACAACTTTAGGCAGCTGATTTTACCAGGAACATTTACATTAAATATGCTACTTTAGAGTATAAACTGCTATGACCATTTTGTAGAGCAACTCATAACTGTGTATTAAGAATCCTAAATTTTTTGTACCTGTTCATCTACCTATTTTGAGAATATATCCTAAGGAAATAATCTTAAATCAGGAAAAGAAAAAAAAGCTTTATATGCAAAGATGTTCATAATAGAATAATTTGTATTATCATTGTCCAAAAATAAGTGTATGGGCAAATACATTATATACATATGAGAGAATTTATATAACCATTAAAAATGTAGTTGGCAAAATTTGTATCAACATAGAGAAATGTTATAATATAATGTTAAATGAAAAAAGTCAGGGTATAAAATTTCACATATAGCATGATGAAAACAATATGCAAAAATATGATTAGAAAAAAAAATAAAGGAGAATATACCCAAATGTTCCTCTTTTTCCCCATCGACCCCCTCCAGCGCACCCCTGGAGGAGTTATTTTTTAATGGCAGAATTGCAATTTGAATTTCTTTTCTTTCTCTTTCTACATTTTTTTTCTGTTTTCCTAATTGTCAAAATAGAGTCCATATTAGCAACATCATTTCAAAGTTGAGGCCATCAAGGATTTAAGTTTCAAGCAGAATATTTTTAGAGTTTAAATATCTTAGCGATTTAGTGTCTGAAGCATGTGTAGTTGTCTAAATAGAAGTTCAATCTTTTTTTTCTCTTTCCCTCTTTAAGTGTTGTCAAGTCCAAAGAATGATCTAACCACTTGGTTGGTCACTGTTTTGAGCCCTTTCCTCAAACTTTCCAGTTCCTGATGCCCCATGGAATCCTTGGGCTGTTTGGATTTCAGCAGAGTTGAGAATAAGCAGCGAATGAAGAGCCTCCCAGGCTTCTTTCCTCCCCCTTATGGCCAGAATACCAGCTAGTTCAGAACGTTCTCCATCAGTCCTGTCTCCAGCAAAGGCAGAAACACTGGATATGGTGCACTCATGTTAGGCTGGTCAGGCTGTCAGAGATTTTTGGTGGCCTTTTCACATCAAGGAATGTAGAGACAGGGTAAGTTAAGCCATGGATACATAGATGCTGAGGCAGCTACTGGGGCTAGCAATCAAGTACATAGATGCATTTTGCTTAACGCTGGACTAAATGTGCATGGCACTGAGCTTTAAATCTGCTTAAACTTCCTATTTAGCAATATCTGCCTTAGGATGACTGGTGTATTTTAATCAGGTTATATGGGCACAAAGAAACAATTATTGCAAACAGGATCAGATAATACCACTAAAAAGGGAAAGAGAGTATCCTGAGAGACAGAACTGAAACTTAAGTGATAGAAAATGAAACGAAACTGAAACTTAGCCAGCAAAGCTATTAAAAAAAAAAAATAAGTCCTGATTTTAACTGAGTCCTCGCAGGTAACTATTTATGAGCCAGGATTGCCACAAGTAAAATAAATAAATGTCTTAAATTTTCCTAACTTACAGTTGTACTCAAAATAAAAAATGTAACCAGCCAAGTGACCTCGCTGAAGTCATTTAACCTCACTGAGTTTCAGTTCACTCATCTGTGAAAATAGGGGTGACTGTACACATCAGCCTGTATTAAATACAGAATCTCAGTGCTCAAAGGGGAAGCTCATCGGGCCAACTCCCTCCACTGGTACAGGGCCTTATTTTTGTCATGCTTCTTCCCAGTCTCCTCGCATTCAGGGCTACATCTCTTCTGTCCATAGAGTGAGCTCTCATGGCAGCCAGAATTTCTGCAAGGCCCGCTGTGAGGGAGGGGACGAGAGGAGAAAGGCTGGGAAGACATTAAACTGATCTAGCTTCAGAAGATGGCTCTGTGGGGACAGCTGAGCGGTCCAAGGCATCTCAGACAGGGCACAAGTATTCATCATTGTCACAGAGGGAACCTGTGGTGATATAAAGTGACAACGAAGCCAGGAAGCAGAGACAGGGATGAGCACCATCAGGTGTATGACCTGTGGAGATAGGATACCATTCTCAGAAGAGTGCTGTGCTTGTTTAAAAATTGCTATCTTGAAATTCTTTTTTAAAATTGTTTAAAGTATTACATATGTCTCTCCTCCCCCCTCCCCCCATTGGTTTCATTTCTTACCCTGGCCATCAGATGATTGTGAGCTACATGCTAATAATGCATTTTTCTTTTGGTCATTCCTGGGATGAAAAACAAATCCCACTCAGTCAATTGTATAACCCACCCCCCTTGTCTCTGAATCTATTTTTGTTCATCAGTTTATGTTGATCATTATATCCCACATATGAGATCATGTGACATTTATCTTTCTACGACTGGTTTATTTCGCTTAGCATAATGCTCTCCAGTTCCATCCATGCTGTTGCAAATGGTAAAAGTTCCTTATTTTTTTATAGCAGCGTAGTATTCCATTGTGTAGATGTGCCACAGTGCTGTTGTTTTTTTTGTTTTTACCAGCACAGAAGTCTTTTTTATTTATTCCCACTTATCATGCCATGAATTCATAGGGAATGGGTTCCAGCAGCTCAGGCTCCTTTCCATTGGTTCTCACAAAGTGTGCTTCTCTGGGTGGAGCAGGCTGACGCTTCAGTTGAACCCAGGTACCTTTCTCTTTGGCTTCCTTCTTTTTCTGATCACTTTTATTTTTTTAATTTATCTTTATTTTTTTCTTTATCGGTTAAGGTATTACATATGTGTCCTTATCCCCTCATTGCCCCCCCCACCCCACTCCCGTTCATGCCCTCACCCCCCTCGTGTCTGTGTCCATTGGTTATGCTTATATGCATGCATACAAGTCCTATGGTTGAACTCTCCCCCTTCCTTTACATGTTTCAGGAAGCTGTCTTGGCTCTTAGAGTGCTTAATATACTCAATACGTACATGAATTCTCTTGGCAAGAATCTTGCCCTTAACTTGCTTGTTCACAATAATGCCCACTGCATGCTGGGTGACATTGCAGACCCCTCCAGTTTTGCCATGGTAACATTTGTGGGGCATTCCTTTTTGAACAGTGCCCATTCCCTTGATGTCCACAATATCACCTTCCTTGTAGATTCACATGTATGTGGCCAAAGGAACAATTCCATGTTTTCTAAAAGGCCTAGAGAACATATAGCGGGTGCCTCTCACTTTTCCCTTTGTTAGTCATTTTGGCAAATTACTAGAAGATAGAGGTTCCGGCTAAAAGGCTGTACCGCAGTTTTTTAATCCACTCACCTGCTGATGGGCACTTAGCTTGAAATTCTTGATAATCTTTTAACAGAGGGCCCCAAATTTCACTTTGCACCAAGCTCCACAAGTTATGTAGCCAATCCTGGTATGACACCCGAGACTTGTTTAGCATCAGGCTGTGAGAAAATGAGGAGGGGCACACAGGGAGATCAGGCATGGCCCTGGCATGTGTGACTTCTCCCAAGCCCAATACATGGTAGGACAGGTCTCCACTGTGCTTCCTGCCCCTGCGAATTTGTGGGGACTGGGGCTCAGTCCACAGAGCCCGCTCCACAGAGGTGTCTGGGAGAGGGGAGAGGGCCTGGCTGTTGTCATTTTTCCTTTTATTTTGTTGAATTGAAGTTCATATAACATAAAAGTAACCATTTGAAAGGATAGAGTTCAACGGCATTTAGTACACTCACAAGGTTGTGCAACCATCGCCTCTATCCGGTTCCAAAACGGTTTCATCAACTAAAAGGCAGCCCTGTCCCCATGATGCAGTCACTCCCTATTCCCTCCTCCCCTCAACCTCTGGCAACCACTAATTTGCTTTCTGTCTCTATGGATTTACCTAGTCTGGATATTTCATATAAATGGAAGCATACAATAAGTGACCTATTTGTCTGGCTTCTTTTCCCTAGCATAATATATTTGAGGTTCATCCATATTGTAGAATGTAGCATTTAGCATTGTGACATTAGGGCTGAATTATATTCCATTTTATGTATATACCACATTTTGTTTATCCTTGCATCCACTGATGGATACGTAGGTTTATTTCCACTTTTTGGCTATTGTGAATGGTGCTGTAACGAACATTCATGTACATGTATTTGTTTGAGTCCTGTTTTCATAGGATGCTGGATCATATAGTTAATTCTGTATTTAACTTTTTGAGGAACCGCCAAACTGTTCCTCACAGTGGCTGCACCATTTTACATTCCCACCAGCAATGTATAAGGGTTCCAATTTCTCCACATCTTAAAAGCAACACTTGTTCATTTCCATTTTTCCTAATTGTAGCCATCCTCATGGGTGTGAAGTATATCTCACTGTGGTTTTGATTTGCATTTCCTTAATGACTAATGATCTTGAGCATCTTTTCATGTGCTTGTTGGTCATTTAATATATCTTCTTTGGAAAAATGTTTATTCAAGTCTTTTGCCCATTTTAAAATTCTGTGATTTGTCTTTCTGTTGTTGAGTTCTTTATGTGTTCTGGATACAAGTCCTTTAACTTATACATGTTTTGTAAATATAGTTCTTCTGTTATGTAGATAGTCTTTTCACTTTCTTGATAGTCCTTAGATGCATAAAAGTTTTTAATTTTTATGAAGTATAATTTGTTTTTCTTTGGTTGCTTATACTTTTATGTCATTTCTAAGAATCTATTGCCAAATCTGCAGTGAAGAATATTTACCCCTATATTTTCTTCTAAGAGTTTTAGAGCTTCTAGATTTAAGTCTTTGATCCATTTTGAGTTAATTCTTGTATATGTTGTAAAATAGAGGTCCAAGTTCATTCTTTTGCTTGTAGATACCCAGTTGTCCCAATACCATTTATTGAAAAGCTATTCCCTATTTTACTGTTTTGGCACCCTTATCAATTAACCATAGATGTATTGGTTCAGATATGGGCTCTCAATTAGAATTGATTTACATGTCTTATTATTTTTAATTGGTGTGGATGGAATATATCAGAATGGGCTGCAACCTACCTTGCACAGTCATGATAACATATCAATACATTATGGCCAAAGATCAGATACACAGCACTTGTTATATTTGATAAAAGAGTAGAGCTGTTAACATTAAGCACAAATATTAGAACCACATGTGCTGAGACAATAATCTAGGGACCTTTCCAAAAATTTGCAATAAATATATATATTTATATATTTATGGTTCTCATCTTAATGGATTAACTGCTCTACAAGTACAAGTGAACATAGAAGGTAGGTCCCTGGAGGAAAATGCAGACAGTTCAGAATGTGGCACACCCTACATAAAACCAGGAAGGAATTATGATGCATTTGCCTGAAGCTATTTTAAATCATTCCCCCTATCTTTAGTGTGATAACATAACAATTTACTTTTCTCTCTCTGACAAAGTGGTCAAGCTTTCTAGGAATAAATGTAGTTCAAGTAAATTCAATCAAATGGCCTATGTAAATATATTTTATTATTTACTATTTAAATTTTAACTAAATTATTAATTTACTATGAATTATCACATATGCTTATATTATTTAATTATAATCTATTTTATATGTTATTACTTATGTTTATTGTTCATTGTAATTATTAGTAATTCTTAATTCATTAAATGCCTAAAATTATTTTTTAACTCAACAGTTTACTGAGTGTTTATTTTGTGTCCCATGGTAGATAAGGACGTTTGCTCATTCATCCAACAAACATTGTCTGAGCACACACACCGCCCAGGCACGAGGTTGGACAGGAACATCCCTGCCTTTCTGCAGCTGCTGGGTCCTTGGTCAATCCTGTGAAGCACGAGGCAGCAGAGATTGCAAAATGTTTACAGGCTCCACCTGCCTGGGCTCCATTGACTCTGTCCTAGTCCCAGCTAGTCAAGCCCACAGCCTCTCAGCTTAGCCCAGGCATTTAGAAGTTGTTCATATGGAATTTTACGAGGAGGCTAAGGGAAACCCCAAAAGAACAAGAACAGAAAAGAAACACCAAAGCAGAGAAATAGACATACTTACTGGACATGGATGGGCCATTTATCTAGATGGAACAAGAGTTCTTCATGTCAGTCTTACCAAGAGAATCTTTCCGCAGACCCCAGTGTTCCACACCATCCCCAGTACTGCTGGCACATTCCTTCCTTTGGCTGCCAGCCTCTTAGAAGGCTCTGCAAGGGAAGGATTAGACCTGGAAGCTAATAGGCTATTCTAGTTAGAAGTCAGAATATTCAGACTCTCTTTAGGGGTAACTAATTTAGGAATAACACCTCCTAGAGCCCTAGGCCAACCCCTAACCTGCAGGGGTGTGGGCAATGGTACACAAAGGGAGGCCTGAATGCCATATGTCTCTAAATCGAATTATAAATCAAGCTAACAGATTGTTAAATGGCATTTATATTCTTCTTCTTTGACAAATATAACTGCATAATGACATGGAAAATAGGTTCCAATTTAGAATTCCCTACTCCTGCCTGTGGCCTGCCCATTACTCTTCTTGCTTTACTTCAGGAAGAACCTATCACATGTGTGTGGACACTCCAGCCAACCTGTTCAAGTTCTGTATACAGCTGCATTGGAATCAACAATTATCTTAATAAAAAATCAAATTAAAAAAAAATGAGGAAGAGAGAGGAATGAAGAGAGAGAGTCTGTGCGTGTCTAAGTGTGTGCAGTTTGGCCCCTAGACCCACACTCGAGGTGCCCGGTGCTGACTGCCTGCTTCAGAGGACACCCTGTGGCCACCTTCAGCCTGGCCCCTCCTCACAGGACACAGAGCCCACAGGCTGAGGGGTCTTGTCTAGAACTGGCTCAGGGCTCCCCCATCCAAACCAGGGCCTTGGAATGCTCTGCTGAAACAGACTCCAGCCCACCTCCAGGGCCTGTCTGGGCCTTTCCCTTCACCATCCTCCTGAGTCAGTCTCGCTGCACTGCCTCTCTGTGTACCTAGGCCCAGGGGTGCGCCAAGCCGTGGCTGTTTGCAGAGAGTATGAATAGAACTCGATTTGGAAAATGAAGACTTAGACTGTTGGCAACTCCCCATGGCAGTGACCAGGTGGAGGAGGGGAACAGACACATTTGTTTCTCTCCCTTTTAGCCATACAATTCTGGAAAGGAAAGTGAGAGGAAGGCAGAGCCAGCCCTTAATATACTCCCTGAACTCCAGTGAGTGGGCCCTGGTTCATAAAACACGTGGGAAGCAAAGGTCAACTGTTTCTGCTCCAACCAAGCACAAACTATTGTGATATCCAACAAAATGTCAGGCACCAATCCAACAATTAAAACATATAAATCTGTAATAGAACCAGGCATGTCTCATTTCATGCTTCAAATCATGAATTGATTGTACTTCTCTGCAAAGAAGGGCCATCAGTTTTGACATTTAACACCCAACAGTTCCAAGTACTGTAACCTTTCCTAGGTCCTTCTGGCCCTGCCAGGACACCTGACCAGGAGGCCCACAGACGAGAGGCTGTTTCTTGTGTCAAGTCCTTCAGATACGAGGGGTTCCTGATGCATGTAACAACCCCGTTCTCTGAGGATGATGTGAACCTAAGCCTTGGCTGTTATGGCCTAGACCAGTGATGGCGAACCTATGACACGCGTGCCAGAGGTGACACACAAACTCATTTTTTTGGTTGATTTTTCTTTGTTAAATGGCATTTAAATATATAAAATAAATATCAAAAATATAAGTCTTTGTTTTACTATGGTTGCAAATATCAAAAAATGGCATTTAATATAAAATAAATATCAAAAGTATGTCTTTGTTTTACTATGGTTGCAAATATCAAAAAATTTCTATATGTGACACGGCACCAGAGTTAAGTTAGGGTTTTTCAAAATGCTGACACGCCGAGCTCAAAAGGTTCGCCATCACTGGCCTAGAGGAGACAGAACATAGGGATAAGCTGATCTCAGAGTACAGTTCAGAAGAAATTTCTAGATGTTTGATATTAATTACAAAATCTTCTGTCAACCACCAACTGCTGCCTGTTGTAGAGTTGGGAGCATTTCTTTTTCTGTTCCAGCCTAATTTATATTTCACAGTGGACTTCTAGAACCAAATCTTAGGTATTTCAGCACTGCTTACTGTCCCTCCCCAAAGGATTTAAAAGCAGCTTATCTCCCACTAAGGTTAATTCTTCAAAATGCATTTGGTTTTGTATTAGCCAGCCCAAATTTCTCTTGGGAAATTGTCAGAGAAAATAAATCATTGAGGAGGGAGAGGCATAGTTAAGCTTGAGGACACTTGGGTCCGAGTGTAGTGGAGACATCTTTTTGCTTATGGCCATGGTGGAGGGAAAGGTGTAACACTTCAAAAAATCATTTCTAGCGGACTGTTCTGGAGAACAGGGCCTGACACACAGAAGGGGCTCCACAAATATTTGCTGAAGAGAGCGGACTCTCCCACCTGTGAAAGGGACTGGGTGGCTGCTGCCCTCTATCACATATATTATTGTTTCCTACATGAGCTGTGTTGGAAATGACCGGATCTAGCCCCATCACACTCCTCTCAGTCTGGAGAGAATTGCGAGCTCCTCCAGGGCAAGGAAGAGGCCTGATCTTTTTGTTTTTGTTCTGTTTTTTAAATTATTGATTTGAAAGGGGGGAGGGGGGAGAGAGAGAGAGAGAGAGAGAAACATACTAGTAAATTTGTTATTCCATTTATTTATGCATTCATTGGTTGATTTTTGTATGTATCTGGACCAGGGAATTGAACCTGCAACCTTAGCCTATCAGGACAATGCTCTAACCAACTGAGCTACCTGGCCAGGGCCTGGGCTCATTGGTATTTATGTCCTAAGAACAAGGCACCACGCCTGGCATCTGGTAGGCACTAAACAAATGTTGAAAAGAATCTGCAAGCATGTTTTTCCCAGCTTCCTCCAAGTCATCTATTAGAATGTTGAGCAGTGAAAGATCAAGGACAGAACTATTGATCCTCCAGGTTGACAATAATTTATTAATCCATAGTGGACGGATATTCTGTTTAAAAAGGAGGAGACTGTGCAGGGACATGACAGTTTTGTTCAAATACTAGAAAGGTTGTCCTGGGGCCAAACTGGAAACCAATATCTCCCCAAAAGAGTATTGGTGAGGGCGTGGTAAAAGGGCATTCTCATTACTGCTAGAATAAGGGTAAAGGTACAATCTTTATAGGACAAATTTGGTAATGTGTATGAAGAGTCCTAAATATGTGCAGTTGACCCAGGAATTTCACTTCTAGATTTTGGCCACTGAAATTTAATCAGCTTCACAGAGATACATGTACAAGAATGTTCAACACAGTATTGGCTATAGCAGTGAAATATATAGAGCAATGTAAACTTTCGGCAATAAAGGCTAAAAGAAATCATGATATAGTCATTAAATGCAATATTATACAGCTATTACAATGGTGAGATAAAGTAATATTTATTTGAATGAAAATATGTTTGTATTACATGGTTAAGTAGAAAAAAGCAGGATATAAATGGTACCACTTTAATAGAAATATAGATGTATGTAGATGGAGAAAGAGACAGAGAGAGAGAGAGAGATGCAGAGAAAGAGACAGAAATTCTTGAAGAATACTATATATCAAAATACTAATAGTGGTTAGCAAGAATACAACTAATTTAACATTTTTATCTTTTTTTTATATTTTATTGATTTTTTACAGAGAAGAAGGGAGAGGGATAGAGAGCTAGAAACATCGATGAGAGAGAAACATCAATCAGCTGCCTCCTGCACACCCCCCAGTGGGGGTGTGCCCGCAACCAAGGTACATGCCCCTGACCGGAATCGAACCCGGGACCCTTCAGTCCGCAGGCCAACGCTCCATCCACTGAGCCAAACCGGTTCGGCTAACATTTTTATCTTTATGTGTTATATCTAAACTTTTAACTATGGATATGTGATTCTATAGTCACAGTAATAATAATAATAGCAATAATGAAAATTAGGACTGAGGAAAATGTGTTCCTACTGTTTATTAAGTCGGCATGCTTTCTCCTACCCAAAGTGCTCAGCTAGTGATGAAATGGTTGCTGGGCTGGATGTTGTGGGAGGTATGCCAGAATGGAAGAGGCCAAAGCCACTTCCAACAGGAGATCCTCTCATTCCATTAAGAAAGAGGGTGGCTAGAGAATGTGTATCAGTTCTTGGCACACTTTGTCAGCCAAATATACTTTTTGAGAAATGATATTTTAGCTCCGCTGGTGTGGCTCAGTGGTTGAGCATCAGACTTTGAAACTGGAGGTTACGGTTCGATTCCGATTCCCGGTCAGGGCACATGCTCGAATTTTGGGTTCAATCCCCAGTAGGGGGTATGCAGGAGGTAACCGATCCATATTTCTTTCTCATCATTGATGTTTCTCTCTCTCCCTTCCTCTCTGAAATCAATAAAAACACATTTTTTTTAAATGATATTTTAAAAGTCTTTGAAAAAAATGAAAAAATAAATTAAAAAAAAAGTCTTTGGAAAGCTATTTTGTTTTTGATGATGAGGATGTCTCTTAAAATCCAAAGTTCTAGTCTTTTTGTTGTTGTTGTTAATCCTCACCCGAGGACATTTTTTCATTGATTTTTAGAGAGAGTGAAAGGGAGAGGGAGAGACAGAGACAGAGACAGAGAGACATCAATGTGAGAGACATATCGGGGGCCAGGGATCAAGCCTGCAACAGAGGTACATGCCCTTGACCAGAATCGAACCCAAGATCCTTCAGTCTGAGGGCCAGTGCTCTAGCCACTGAGTCAAACTGGCCAAGGCCAAAGTTATAGTCTTAATATTTGCCTCTTCTATAACTTCTTAATGAGCAACAACGTAAGAATTGGAATATTCTCGTTTTGCTCTCTGTTTTGGCACATAATAGCTTTATATCTGGCCCTGAAAACAGAAATGTTTGCTTCTCATCCCACTGCCTACAACGTACACTCCATGAGGGTAGGGATTTGATTTGGTTGGTTCCAGAGCCCAAAGGAGTGTCTGGCACACAGAAGTCACTCAGTAAGTTCTTTTTTAATAAAAAGTGAATGTTGGCAGAATAAAATATGCAACTTGGAAGAAAGCTGCTTTGCAAACACATGCTTTTGCTGTATTCATTTTAATTACTTTTAAAACATGGGTTTGTGACCAGAATTCCAAAACAAAAACTCAGTCTTTTCAAAAATGTAATAAAAATGTTCAAATCACTAACATCCGTTAAGAGTCAGGCATGGCTTTCACACAGCCATATATTAAAAAATGAAGACTACTGATTATGCTCTGGATAAGCACTGTTCAGTAGAGCTTTCTGTGACAAGGGAGATAGTCTCTGGCTGCATTCTCCAGTATCGCAACCACTACCCATCTGAGGTACTCGAAATGGGGCTGGTTGAGAACAAGGAGCTGAGTTAAATTTTGTTTAATTCTAATTAATTTAAATTTAAACAGCCACGTATGGTTGGTGGATACTATACTGGATAGTGCACCTCATGATCAAACTTCTTATCTTAGTGTACGTGACAAGGTAAATACTGTGTGTTTACAAAGATACTGTATGTAAGCATGAAACCATTACTGCAATCCAAATGGAATTTTGTACTGAGAGGAGATGGAACTAAACTCAGGAAACCAGTATCCATGACAGTAGAGTATCTTTCATGGGCTTAAAAAATGTCTTTACCACACAGCCTTGCTAATCTCCGGTAGTCCTGCTACACTCTGGACATTCCACACATTTATTTGTATCCAAAATAAGGTTCATAAAAGTTATAAAATCCAAAGCAATGATCTGTGCAGTGCATACTGTCAGCATTAGACCAAAAAGGGTGATTTGCATGAAAAGTATTATTTTTGTCCTTCAATGCCCTTTTTATTAGTTGATTATTGTACAATACTTGGGCAAGTCACATACCCCCTGACCTTGCTTTGGTAATATTGGTTATAAATAAAGGGTTTTGCTTGTTTGATTTTCCTTAACGGATCCCATGACGTTACCTGGAAAGCAGAGAACAGCAGTGATGAACTAACTGAATGCAGAACTGAGGCAACCCATTCAGGAGAGCCACATTTATGCAGTGTTCTCCTTTAAATCAACTGTGCACTTACTATAATTCTTCATGGTATTGATGTATCACTGTCCCATGGCTGTTCTTAGTGATATAGATGTTACTGTAGGTCAAAGAACAGAAAGCAATTTAGGAGAAAAGCAAAAATGGAGGGAGAACAAAAATATATATTGAGTCTCTGTTGTTTTAAAACTGCAAACACATCTGAACAGGCCCATGCATCAAGGTATGCGGTTATGGGGGCCCATATCAGCAGGCAGCTCTGCCCTATGGCAGTCTTTTGTTCTCTCTCTCTCTCTCTCTTTCTCTCTCTCTCTCTCTCTCTCTCTCTCTCTCTCTCTCTCTCTTTCCTTTCTGTTAATCCTCACCTGAGGATATCTTTCCATTGATTTTCAGAGACAGTGGAAGGGAGAAGGGAAGGGGGAGGGAGAGAGGGAGAGAGGGAAACATCCATGTGAGAGAAACACATTGATTGGTTGCCTCCTGCACAAACCCTGACCAGGGCGGGGATGAAACCTGCAACCAGGTACATGCCCTTGACCTGAAATCGAACCCACAACCATTCCGTGCTAGGGCCAGTGCTTTAACCACTGAGCATTGCCAGCCAGAGCAGCAATTATTGGAACTCCAATGGGTTTTGGTTTATGTGAGTTATAGTGCTATAGTTATTTATTCTGTTATAAATATTTTGAAAGGTTATTAAATCATTTAAAAGCAACAATAAATATATTATTTGTTAACATAAATTACTTATTTTTATGAATAATAGCTATATTTTCCCAAACCAAAAATACTTATTGAGAAATGTGGCATTGTTTTACATTTTTGCAAATCTCTTTAATATTAGGCTTAATATCTCTTTAATATTAAACAGCTGGATTCTCCCATCTACTTCTGCATTCACTCTGTTGTAATATGTTATTTCAGTTTAAATATGTGAAAAAAAATGTCTGGCCTTGTACAGATACATATGAGTTTGGAAAAGAGAAAAATTTTCATTTTATATAATTGTGGATATTCTTCTTTGAAACCTCACCAAAAGTAGCCAAGCAGTGGTTCCTTACGTTGAGTTGCAATGTGGAATCTGAAACTGCATCAGTGAAATTTGCCTACTCAGTTGCATTAACCTATTGCTCTAGCTGGCACTTTGAACGGATCTTTCATCTGTGCCCACGCATAATCTTATAACATCATGCCTTGACTATTTGGAAAATATTGGTTTGCTGAGGAGTGGAGATCTTCCAAATGTTGACCCATTTCATTACACAATATCAAAAGAACACTCGTTCAGATCAGCACCCATCTCATCAGAAAAGCCTGTAAGTCTTGGGGAGCTGCCAAGCTGATTTTTTAAAATCAAATTTTTGCTTACAAGCCCGAAAGAAACAAATACCCCTCGTTGGTTTTCCTTGGTGTGACAAGCTCGCTTGGTTCATTTTCAAAAACATGGCTGACAAGCTGTCAGGTCTGAACAACCAGAGTTGCCAGTTGTTCTTTCAAGTAAAAAGAGTTCCATGAAAAAAGCAGTTAGTTTAGTTCACAACTCAAACAACTGTGCGAGCGCTTTTCCTGGAGATGACCATGGTGGCGGCAGAGGTGTGGCTCGGTGGGCTGGGCATTGTCCCATGCACTGAAAGGTAGTGGGTTCTTCCCAGTCAGTGCACATGCCTGGGTGGTGGGCTTGGTCCCCAGTAGGGGGCGTGCAGGAGGCAGCCAATGGATGTTTCTCTCTCACATTGATGTTTCTCGCTTTCTCGCCCTCTCCTTTCCTCTCTCTCTAAAAAAAATACACACACATACAAAAACAACAACAACAGCATGTGTTTACTTTTAATTCTAAGAAGCTTATTGTAGCCTCTTCATGGGTTTGGGGTCCTGACAGGAAGGAACAATATACTGAGTAGATCTCACTTATTTTTTAGTTTTAGATCTTAAAAATGCTTCACCTCAACAGTGATGCCATTGGTCAATTGTTGAATTATGTGGGTGTGTGTTATGATTTCTAGATCCCAAATAAAAATCCAAGTGATGCAGTAAAGGTTATATTTATCTGTGAGACCCACAAAAGGTAGAGTGTTTTAATAAAAGATGAAAAATGTAAGTCTTGAGAACATAGACTTCAAAGATATATGAAATATTAAAATAAAAATAAGCTCACCCTCAGATACTAGAAAGTCAGACATGATAGAAGGAAAAAATAAGATTTTATAGTTTATGAATCATTCCTCCTCCACACTACTCAACACTTTTCTCATAAAGCTCTTGTTTCATTGTGGTGTGGGTATTTATTTACATGGCTTGTTCTACATTAAATTTTCATTACTCAGGGATAAATCCCAGGTTTTGTTTATCTCAGTATCTGCAGTACCCAGCACGGGGCTTAGAAAACAATGGATGCTCAATAAAGGTTTACTAATGGCAAGAAGACAAGAAAGTGTTTCTGAGAGAAAAATAGAGAAAGCCTGTTGAGAGACAAAATTGGAGTCTAGTACATGAAATAAAATGGTGGAATTCAGGATTTTTATATCTTCTGAAGCAGGTGGTTATAATTTAAACTTCATGAAATGCAGGAAAGAAGAGATGCAAGCAAATACTCTGAAGTCCTAGTTTCTTACTTTCCAGGCCCAAGCCTGCAGTGTAATTGTATAAATAGTTCTGAGACTTTCTCCTACTTTTCTTCCTTCCTGGAGATAATCCGCAACGTTTCTGTCTGGACACATCTCATGGTTATCCAGATGGCATTCCAAGAATCGCTTTTCTCGAAGTCTGAGATCTCGTAAGACACATTGGAATGATCTTGAGCTGGAGGGAGGGGAGTAGAATTAAGTATAGACGCTGTGGAATGGAGGGCAGGGAAAGTCTGAAAGAATGCCATGAAGGAATGGTTACTTTAAAAGGCAGAAGGGACACCAAGGGTGAGATGAGGAAAACCTTATGCATATTAATCTGTCATGATCCTGATGACTCAGTGTTGGCCTGAGCTGTCTCAACATTATCCACATATCTTAGCAGAAGTGCAAACGCTATATTAGGGATGACAAATATTTCACAGTCAGGCCTGTGTATTGCAAGACTTTCCTAACCGAAGTCAAATAGATCTGAGAGAAAATTATAATGGTGTTCAACAAAGCTGATGAGCCTTCCCTTCAGGGATGACCAGATGCTATTTTAGAAGACCCCAACCTTCACTTCAGACTCATGGTTTGATGCTGGAAATGTACTCAGAGCTTCGGGACTTTAATTTAAGACTCTACTCCCTGTTAAAACATACCCTCCCTATACACCACTTTTTCATTCACACTCTCCGAGAGATAGCAGTACAATATAAGCTGTAGATTGATGACTTGGGGGTCAGTGAATGAACTTCAATTTTGGTCCTCAGTTTAAGTTTTTTAAGTGTATACTTCAACGTTTTTAGTACTTTCACAGACTTGTGAAACCATGACTCTTTTTATGGATGAATACACTCCCAGGTATTGATATACCACATTTTGTTTATCCACTAACTAATTGGCAGGCATTCGAGTTGTTCCTGCCTATTGTGAATACTGCTATGAACATTCACATACAAATATTCGTTTGAATAATTTTTTTTCAATTCTTTTGAGTATCTACCTAGGAGTGGAATCAAATGGCAATTCTATGTTTACCATTTTGAGGCTCTGCAGTGGCTGCACTGTTATACATTTCAGCAATGTGTGAGGATGTCAATTTCTCCAAATACTCACCAACACTTGTTATTTTTGTTGTGTGTTTTTTTATATCTTGTTTGTTTGTAATCCCCACCTGAGGATATTTTTTCCATTGATCTTTAGAGAGAAGGTGGAAAGGAGGGAGGAAGGGGGGAGAGAGAGAGAGAGAGAGAAAGAGAGAGAGAGAGAGAGAGAGAGAGAAACATCGATGTGAGAGAGACACATCAACCAGTTGCCTCCCACACATGCCTCTACTGGGGCCGGGGATCAAACCTGCAACCGAGGCACATGCCCTTGACCGGGAATCAAAGCCACAACACTTTGGTCTGTGGGCCAATGCTCTAACCACTGAGCAACCTGCCAGGGCTGGTTTTTAGTTTTGTTTTGATTTTTTTTATAATACTCATCCTGGTTGGTGTGAAGTGGCATCTCCTTGTGGCTTTGATTTACATTGTTGTATTGATTAATGATGTTGAGCATCTTTTCATATGCCTCTTGGCCAGCTATGTATCTTCTTTGGAGAAATGTCTATTCAAGTAAGAGGGATAAATGAATTATTAAATACTCACGCAAAGGAAAATTGTGATAACAATGAAAATGACATATTGCCACTCACAGCAACACTGACATATCTCACAAGCATAATATTGAGCAAAAGAAGCATTCTAGATGGAGAAAACAGCTTGAACCAAAGCATAGGGGATGTGTACAGGGAAAAGCAAATGACTTAGTTTGAACAGAAGAAAAAGTAAAGGGAGTTTTGGGACATCGAGCAGCTGTAAATCCAGACGTGGACTTTATTTCATGTCCTTGAGGGAGCTAGCGAGGGTGCTTTAGCAGAACCATGACAACGTGAGGATACTCAAAAGCTTACTCTGCAGCCCTGCACAGAAAGCAGACAGGGAGACCTCCCAGTGGCTGGGGGTGTAGACGCTAAGGTCAGGATCCATTGAAATAATGCTGATTCCAAGAGCCCCCTGTTTAAAACTCTTAAAGTGGCTCCCTACCGCCCACACGATCAATTCCAAAACGCCTCCGGTGGTGCAAATGCCCTGCCTGCTCCTCTCACTGGCCCCTGCGGTATCTCTGTGCTCTGACCGCACGGGCCTCCCTCCAGCTCAACTGTCAGGACTGCCCCCCCCCTTGGGGCCTTCATGTCTGCCGCTCTCTCTCCCTGGCACTCTCCTCCCAGCACATGGCCCAGGCAGCCCCTGCTCATCATTCAGATCGCAGCCTCATCGACCCTCATCGAAGCTGCCCCTGAATCTCCAATCAGGTTACACCCTCCAGTTACAGGCTCCCAGAGCAGCCTTCAGTTCTCCTGGGCACCTTGTCATTATGTACATATTTGTAATGGTTTTCTTACTGCCTGCAACCCAAAGGGCAGGGATGCCGGGGGCTCACCCACCAGTTCAAATGCGTAGCAGTAGGCTTTCCATAAATACTTGTTGACCGATGTACATGGTGAAGTATGATGAGATCCTTTCAGTAGGATGATGACAATGAGAATGACAAGGAGGAGAGGGGAAATATCAATGTGGGAGCCCATGCTTGCCCTCTCCAGATTGAAGGCTCGAGAACAGGGGGACAGCAAACTGTGGGCAGGGCCAAATCGGGCCCGCTGCCTGTTTCAGGACATGGAGTTTCACAGGAGCAGAGCCGAGGTCACTCACTTAGGTGCTGTGCATGGCTGCTCTCTCACTGTGCCAGAGGTGGGTAGTTGCAATAGCAAAGGCGTGCAGAGACTAAAACATTTACTGTCTGGCCCTGGGCCAAAAAGGTTTGCCAAGCCCCACTGCTCTAGAAGGAGACTGCATAGAGGGTCACCATAATAATCACGGTGGTTCTCTTAATGTGGCAGGATTACAGATGAGCTTTATAGTCTTCTTAATTTTCTGTATTATTATTTTCTGCACAGAACATATTTTTATAATCAGTAAAACAATAAACGTTATTCAAAACCAGATGGAGTGTCCCACGAATTCCTTTTAGTTTATTATTATTATTTTTATTGATTTCAGAGAAGAAGGGAGAGGGAGAGAGAAATAGAAACATCAATGATGAGAAAGAATCATTGATCGGCTGCCTCCTGCACACCCCCAAATGGGGATCGAGTTCGCAACCCAGGCATGTGCCCTTAACCGGAATCAAACCTGGAACCCTTCAGTTTGCAGGCCGATGCTCTATCCACTGAGAAAAACTGGCCAGGGCCCTTTTAGTTTTTAATTTCTAAGTGTTCTATGCCTCTTTTAGGAAAAACCTCATTAATCAGAGCAATTTTCTTTGCTGGCTTTGGAGAACACAGTAAAATGGGCCTAAGTGCTACAGGGAAAATCCCTGTTCCCTCATTTCCTGCACCAGTGCGACTAGGCTTTCCTGCTATTTTATGAGTCTGGCTTTTGATTCTGAGTTCAGAAAATCAAGCTGAATATTTCTGCACATTAATTAATTAGCACAGGGAGTAAAAGTTATGCTGCAGTAACAAACAAGCCTCAAATCTCTGCTTACAACAGTGGTCTATATTTTGCACATGCTATATGTACACTGCAAAAATGGAATGAAGTATTAAAAAATATTTTGTTCTCTTCCATTTAATTCCACAAATATTTTTTGAGTGCCTGTTATTACAAGGCCCACAGCTGGCCCGGGATATAGTTGAAAATATTTTCTGATGAGTCACAAATAAATGAAAACTGGGAAGTCCATTTTCATAGCATGCTGTACAACAGCAGGGGGGAAAAATCAATGAAGGCAAAAGATCATTTTCTAGTCTAGTCATTTGCATGCCACGTCTGTATTGTTTCAGATGTAAGTCCCCTTTTCTCCTTTGCGCATAAAGGTCGCCAGTGGGTGTGTTCCTGTGCCAGTGATATAGCTTGAGCAGACTCGGTGCCAGGCGCTGGCATCACCAGCCTTGGTTTTGTAACACGTTCGTGCTCGCATGACCTCAAAAGCTGTTGTGAAATTTTTTTAAACCAAACACATTTCAATTTACCGAAAACAATAAAAGAAAATGAAAATGCGCTTTAGGCAAATAGTCCCAATCCTAGGCTAGGGCTTTTCCTAAGGAAATACTCTGTCAAAGGAATAAAACAATAGATACATGAAGATCTTTGTTACAGCTATTTGTAACAGTAAATAGGTGAATTGTAGCACATTTACTAGACTTTTTAAAAAGTTCATGATATTGGTGAATATCTTGAATCAGTAAATATTAATAAGTATGACAGTTTTATAGATGCTTATGATTTAAGATCGAAATGGAGAATTTGGTTATGATTTATGGTTATGATTTAAGGTAAAAAATTGGGGAAATAGGACAAATTTCCATCTATGTTGTGCAATTATGTATTAAATATGAATACATTTTTAAAAAGCCTAGTAGGAAATAAGGCAAATGAAATGGTTGGTTGGTTAGGGGATGAGAATTTTGCATTATTTTTAAAGATTTGGGATTTCTGGTCTGGATTTTTTGTTTTGTCTTAGCACTTCAAACAATAAAACATTTAAAAAACACACAATAAAATTTATTCCCGGGAGGGACTCTGTGTCAAATTAGCTTTTTTAAAAGTTGGAAATAAATGTTGTGTTGAGATGTCAATTAGCTATACTGGAAGCACCTTATCAATTGCTCCTTCTCCTGATGTGCCCTTATTCCTCCTTACTCAAAAACTAAAGCATTTAGCTAAAAATTTGGAAATGGAGCTCTTTGGACAAAGAGCACCCCTTGCTTTCTCATCTGTTGCTACCGCTTTCCAAAACTCAGGAAGTGAATCGATTTAAATACTGAGGCACGCTTCTATACAAAATATAGGCCTAGGTAACATAAGACATTTTTCAGAACTGACCATATCAAAGTCTTTCATTGTGCTTTGGACTGAGCTCACGGCAGATACCCAACAAACTGCAGACGGAATGCAGAGAAGAAATGATATTGCCCACCTGGCAGCTGTGGGAGGATGGAGCGTGTCCTCCAGAGCAGCAGGCATCCCAAGGCGGGAGGCAGGAAGGACAACGGCTGAGGCCCAGGAGCCCGTGGAGGACACAGCTCATCATAAGCCGTCTCCACCGGGACACGAGTGGCCCCAGAGTTGATGGAGGCGAAGCACGCTGCACTGGGGCCTTCTCCCCAATTTCCACAGCCTTGTTAACATGAGGTGGCAGGAGGTGGCTAATGAAAACTACCAGAGAGCCTCTGGTTTTGTGTGACCACGTCAGTTTATTACATTCCTTATTGGAAGCTCTCTCAGTCGGGACACTGAAGGGCCTGATTCTTGGAACCAGTATTTATCCTTGAATCAAAAACTCTTTGGAAACATTCCTGTGCTTTGCCATTTGAGTCCATAACACACTAACAAGCCCAGAGGCTTTTTTTTAGTAGCTTTCACAGCTCCCCTCGGTGGTGGCAGTTTGTTAGTTTTTGGCATTTTAGATTTGCCTGGAACAGATCCAATTTCCTCACTGGTGAGCTTGGCGACTCGCACATCGCAGCAGCAGGAGCCTTCTAAATAACACCGATGGCGCCAATCTCGGCAGCCAGTGGCTTCATGCCACACTGTCACCTTGGCTGTACTCCTGCAGACCGTGTGGTCGCTGTTGACATCGGCATCTCTTTGGCTGCCTCTCTGGGCTGAGGCTGAGCAATGAAGGGGCCAGTGTGGGTTTGTCAGGGCCAGGGATGCGCCGTAAAGAGACAATTAGCATGTTCTCAGGGTAGGAATGCTTGATGCACTTGCACTGAGCGCCTGCTGTGTGGTTGCTGGGGCCAAGCTGGTGTGGGAAGACGCTGGATCAGGTGCCTGCCGATCTGGGTGGCCCGGCTGGCTCCACTGACCCTGTCTCCATATGGATGTTTTTTATCCTATTTTGCTTCAAATTTAGCTGAAATGTGTCCATCCCTTGGGGCACGGTGAAGTTTCAGTTCCCATTGCAAAACCTTTTGAGGTCCTCAGCAGAGATGAGAGTAACTGCTGAGTATGAGTAGTGAATGAGACCTGGGCCTTCTCTTGTGAGTAGCTAGCTGGTCATTTATTCTCTTTTCATGCGGCAATGGAACCCGAGTGCTGGCATCGGCAGAATGACAACCTCACCTGCATTCCCAGGGTTCAGTTTGCTTCTTAGGAGCTTCTTTAAGGGAGAAGCTTAAAAAAGAAAATAGATGCAAAGATTTCAAAAAACTGGGGGAAGCGAACCATCTGCTGCCAAGTTTCAGGAAGGAGAGAACACTCTCTCTGAGTGGCTTTCAACCGTCTGCTGTAATAAATGATGAATTTTCCTAGTACATCACATTAAAGGGATTAAAAATGGTACTGCCCTCCTTTTATATCCAATTTTATGAGTCACATCTACGATGGTGTGTCATCAATAATAACAGTGGACCAGACAGCTAAATGAACTGCCCGAGCAGAAGGCTCCTGTGTGTCGGGAGTTTCTGTTAATCCTTCCTGTCCACTGGGGGAGGGGGTTCCCTTCTAAAAAGGGGCTCCCAGAGCTCCAATAAATTCAGAGGCCAGGGCCTGTGGGGCTGCAGGCAGGGGGCGCCCATCTGCATCCCTCTGGGGTATGATGGGCCAGCCTCTCACCAGGCCAGATTTCTTGTAGACTCCCCGAATTGGTTTTCTTGGGGTGCTGTAAAAAATTACCACAAACTAGGTGGCTAAGAACACAGAAATGGATCCAATCATGGCTCTGGAGGCCAGAAGTCTGTAATTAAGAAATCGGCAGGATCATGCTCCCCTTAAGATGTGAGGGAGGATTCTGCTCCAGCTCTCTCTTCTAGCTTCTGGTCCTTCCTGTTTGTGGTGGCATAATTCCAGTCTTCCCATGGGTTCGTCCTTTGTACACATCTATCTCCAAATATCCCCTTTTCATATGGACACTAATCAGATTAGGGCCCCACCCTATTCCAATAGGACCCCATCTTAACTAATTATATCCTTAATGAGCCTATTTCCAAATAAGGTCATATTCTGATATTCTAGGAGTTAGGACTTCAACGTTTGAATTTTCGGGAGACAAAATTCAACCCACAACACTCATCCAGGTGGGCCTTTCCTTGATACCTGTCTTGCAACTTCAGGGTCTTCAGGTTTTTCTATTCAAATTATGAGACTGAAGAGGAGAAAAGCCAGCTTGTGTGGAAGCCAGCATAGGTGAGGAATCCCAAATAGGTGAGAAATCGAGAATAGGTGAGGAACCCCCATAGGCGAGGAAACCCCATAGGTGAGGAACTCCAAATGTGGTTTGTGTCCTCCCTGTCCGAGAATAGGTGAGGAACCCCCCATAAGTGAGGAAACCCCATAGGTGAGGAACTCCACAGAGGTGAGGAACTCCAAATGTGGTTTGTGTCCTCCCTGTTTTTATTCTTCCTTCCTCAGATTACAAGGGCCTAACTTCACTCTCTATCCAAAGAAATGATCTGGAATTAATTGACGCTAAAGGGACAAAGCACAGGATTATGGAGTCTTCAAGTCAGATCTCACAGTTCACCTAGTCTAACTCCCTTCCACAGATGACCTTGATACTTCAGATACCACAGCCTTAAGCCCAATGAATGGATGTCCATAGTGGAATTCTGGGGACCTATGATCAAGGGGAACAGTGTTTGTGGGGGAAGGGTTGATTATGAGAATTCTGAAGTCACACCCAAGAGGCCAATTTTTCATCCCCTGGATTTTCATGCCTTGGATGCAAATAGCATCTTCCTTGAAGCCCAAGATTCTGAAGGAGGTTGAGTAGATGGTGAACACACACTCCCACCTTGAGTGGATCAGAATCCCAGAATCACCTGGAAGGCTGACATGGTGAACTTCCACCCCCGCCCTGAGTCACCACCACATACACTGATTCTGATGCACTGTGCCCTGGAGGTGAGTGTCTGAGCCCTCAGGTGTCTTGGAGGTGGACATACATTGAGATCTTGCTTCGGAGCTCAGAATACTTAGTACATTTAACTTCTCCTCCACCTTCATCAGAAAGGAATGTTTAAAGTGATTATTAATATCATTGGATTAATATCTACCATATTTGTTACTACTTTCTATTTGTTGTCCTTGATCTTTGTTCTTATTTTTGTTTTCCACTCTTTTTCTTCCTTTTTTGGCTTTAATTAAACATTTTATATGATTCCATTTTCTCTCTTTCTTAGCATATCAGCTATACTTCTTTTTAAAATTTTTTAATGGTTGCCCTAGAATTTGCAATATAATTTACAACTAATCTACATTCACTTTCAAATAACACTGTACCATTTCATGGGTAGTATGAGTACCTTATCCTATATAATAAAAGAGTAATATGCAAATTATCCCCTTGACTGGGAGTTCGACTGGAGTTCAACCAGTGGGTGGAGGCAGCCCACCAACCACCTGGGGCCCCTCCCCCCACCCATGCATGAATTTGTGCACTGAGCCTCTAGTAATAACATACTAATCCTAATCTCTTCTTCCCATCCCTTGAATCATTGCTGTCATTTCCTTATATGTATGTAACCAGCCCACCAACCACCTGGGGCCCCTCCCCCTGGCCAGCCTGCTTGCCAGACCTCACCCATGCATGAATTTGTGCACTGAGCCTCTAATAATAACATAATAATCCTAATCTCTTCTTCCCATTCCTTGAATCATTGCTGTCATTTCCTTATATGTATGTAAATATATACATAAAATATACACATAAATATACATAATTGAATACATTGTTACTATATTATTTTGAACAAAATGTTTGATCAATTAAAAGTTAAAAAAATAAAAGATTATTTTATCTTCACTTAATCCTTCTTTATTGTTCTTCCTTTATTTATGTTGATCCAAGTTTCTATCCTAGATAATTTCCCTTCTCTCTAAAGAACTTCTTTCAATATTTCTTACATAGTAGGTCTCCTGGAAACAAAGTTCCTCAATTTTTGTTTGTCTGAGAAAGTCTATTTTTCCTTCTCTTTAGAAGGATAATTTTTCAGATTACAGAATTTTATGTTGGTGGTTTTTTCTCACCACTTAAAATATTTCACTTCACTTTCTTCTCACTTGCATGGTTTTGAGGAGCAGTCCAAAGAAATTCCTATTTCTGTTCTTCTATAGGTAAGGTGTTTTTTCCTCTGCTTTCTGTTGAATTTGTTCTTAATTTTTGACTATCTATAATTTGAAATGATATGTCTAGGTGTAGGTGTGGTGGTTTTTTTTTTCTCTTTTTATTTTGCATTTATGCTGCTTGGTGTTTTCTGAACTTACTGGGTCTGTGATTTGGTATCTGACTAATTTGAGGGAATTCTCAGTTATTATTGTTTCAAATATTTCTTTTATTCCTTTCTTGATTTCTTCTCTCTGAAAATCCCATTATGCATATGTCATACCTTTTTTAAAAAATATATTTATTGATTTTTTTACAGAGAGGGAGGGAGAGGGATAGAGAGTTAGAAACATCGATGAGAGAGAAACATCGATCAGCTGCCTCCTGCACACCTCCTACTGGGGATGTGCCCGCAACCAAGGTACATGCCCTTGACCAGAATTGAACCTGGGACCTTTCAGTCCAAAGGCCGACGCTCTATCCACTGAGCCAAACCAGTTAGGGCCATATGTCATACCTTTTGTAGTTGTCCCATAGTCCTTGAATATTCTGTTCTCTGTTTGTTTTTTTCAGTCTTCATTTTCTTTACCTTTAAGTTTCAGAAGATTCTACTGACATACCCTATAGCTCAGAGATTTTTTTCCTCACAGCCATATCTAGTCTACTGATAAGACCACCAAAGGCATTCTTCATGTCTGTTACAGGGTTTTATATCTCTTGCATATTTTTTTTGTTTTGTTCCTAAGGATTTCCATCTTTCTGCTTACCTCGCCCATCTGTTCTTGCATGCTGTTTCCTTTAACCACTAGAGTCCTTAATTTATTTATCATAGTTGTTTAAAATTCCTTGTCTGATGTTCCTGCCATGTCTGGTTCTATATTTGTTCTGTCTCTTCAAATTATGTTTCTTTGCCCTTTTTGTATGCCTTGTAATTTTTTTCTTGATAGTCAGACATGATGTGCTGGGTTAAAGAAACTGATGTAAACACGCCTTTAAAAGATTCAGGTGCCACTTAACACCAGGGATATGTTCTGAGAAATGCATCATTAGGCGATTTCATCATTGCGCAAACATCATTAACAAAAGTTTAACAACTTATACACCTCCTGATTACACGGGAGAGACCCAGGAAAACTGAGTGACTTGACGAAACGGCTGAAGCCACCACCTTAAATACCGTCTGCCGCTGAAAACAAATGGAGATGGGGGTGAGGGGAGTCTGTTATGGGAGGTAACCAGGAAAAGCACGGTAAACAAGGGTAAGGTTGTTATGCAGATTGAATTCTCTGCCTTCTGCATCAATAAAAATTTCTAGAAATAAGGGCATCCCCCTTTCCTAGTACAGGGAGGAAGACACTGTCTTTTACAAAAGGTTAATTTCTACTTGGTATTCAGGGCTTCTCCCATGTCTGCTGTTTCTTAAAATTCACCAGGCTAAAATAATCCTTATGCCAAAGAGACATATTTTGGGATGACACAATATGTTCCCCTATAGCTGCTAGGCTACAAACCTGTACAACATGTTACTGCACCGAACACTGAAGACAATTGTTACACTACGGTAAATATTTGTATAATGCGTTGCGCTATGTTAAGACAGCTACTAGGCGATGGGAATTTTTCAGCTCCATCGTAATCTTATGGGACCATTGTATATGCGGTCTGTCATTGGCTGACTGTTATTCTGCGCATGGCTGCAATGTGGTGAGGTGGATGGGGGAGAGGGGAAGGGAAGCATTCTATAATCCTGCCATGGTCTTTTAGTGAGCCTATCTGTGCCTCTGGACGGTAAACTCCACAAGTGTTTCTCTGCTCCATCTCCCTCCTTAGGCGGGGCAGGGTGGCTAGAGTAGGCTGGAGTTGAGTATTTACCTTCTCCCAGGTTAGTTAGGTTAGGCTCTGTTAACTCCCTGAGGCTAGGCCTTGTTAAAAAGAACAAGAGTATCTAGCTTATTCTAAAATGGTTCCCATTCCCCCTCCCACTGCCAGAAGTATGGGGGGACTTTCCCCCTGTATTTACAAAGGTAACCTGGTTGAGCTCCTAGAGGTAATCTCCCGGGGTCCCCCTGGAGTTTTTAACTCTCAGACTTGTCCACACTGAGCCACCAGCAATAGGTTAATTACTGTTCAGGTTTTCCTATCTGGGCAAGGAAGAGATATTGTTTCTGCTTACAGGGACAAGGAGACCCAGAGAAGAACAGTGAAAGAACATTCTCTAACCCACTTAGTACACCTGTTTCTCAATCCAAATGTGCTTTTCTTTTCATAACTTTTATCCTAATTTTTAAAAGTAATACATAGTTGTATACAACTTTGGAAAAATCAGAAAATATATTTTAAAAATTCTGTAATCCCTTTCTTTACCCAGAGATCACTACTGCTAATGTTCCTTTATATTTTGTTTCTGATGTTCTCCTATGTATCATATTTTCTCCATGTCACTTAAAACCCTTATGCATATCATACTCAATGGCAGCAGCATCATACATTGTTTAGATTTTCTATACTTTTATTAACTGTCCCCTTGTTTGGGAACTTTAGGTTTGTTTTGTTATTTGGGGGCAAATGTGTTTGATAACATTTGATTATTTCCTTTGGTTGGTGTCCTAAAAGTAGAGTTGCTGGGTTAAAGGGCATAGGCATTTGAAAGGATCTTAATAAATACTACTAATTTATTTCTAGAAAGTTTATGCCTGTGTCCCTTCCACATGTTAGTGTTGATTTATCTTTGTATTACAGCTGCCCAATCTATGGGTAGACAGCTCTTTGTGGAGTAACAGGCCAACAATCAGTGTCCTGCTATACAGGGGATATGGAACTCATGTTCCCATCATTTTTGTTATGATACAAAGGTGTCGCTAAGCCCACAATAACAGCACCCCTCCTCTTTTATTCAAATGCTTTATTTTTTCCACTGCTGCTAGAGAAGGTTAGTGAACACAAGTCCAAGGAAATCTCAGAGAGAAGAAAGCATTGCCAGAAACCAGTTACCCACTTTTTTCCCTAAATAAACCCAATCCACAACAGGAAGGAAATGGGAAAGGAGGAGAGGAAATGAACCAAACTGGTTGTTAGCTGCTTGCATTTCCTTCCAACAAATCATGTAATAAGAACTGGCAAGGCAGATATTTAATATCAACAGAGTCATCATTTTATGAACCAGGAAACTGGGTGATGTTGGTGGAATTGTTGGCCAGCTCAGTGCCTAGGTTGATTCTCGAGGCCAGGCTGGTCCGAGTGCAGTGGTGTCTTACAACTAATTGAGTGGAAATGTTGGCCAGCTCAGTGCCTAGGTTGATTCTCAAGGCCACTTCTAGAAAAGTCACTGTTTGCAGGGCCCACCTCGAGGCCACTTCTAGAAAAGTCACTGTTTGCAGGGCCCACAGATGCCACTGAGTGACCTGGGAAAACCTCTCTGGTTGACACCTCATTCCTAATCCCTTTGTTTCATTAAGACTTTACTATAATATTTTACTGGAATACATTTTAGATTTGTGAACAGGTGTGCCCACAGACCAGCCTATTAAATAAAACATTATAAATAGAATTTTGCTTATTCATTATTACATTATCTCCTTCCACTTTCACACCCCATACTCAGAAATAACAATTATTCATAATTTAGTGTTCATCATTCCCAAGTATTTCTTTACACTTTGCTACATATTTCTGCATTCCTAAGCAAAATATAGCATTGCTTTTCATATATATACCAGAGGCCCAATGCACGAAATCGTGCAAGGGGCTTGGCCCTCGCAGCCACAGAGGCTTGCCTCGGCCCTGGCTTCATCCAGACGGACATCCAGAAGGTCGTTTGGCTGTCCTGATTAGCATATTATGGTTTTATTATTATAGATACATACTTTAAAACTTTTATAAAGATACTGCATGCTTCTTTCTGAACCTTGCTTTTTTGTTTCCCATCATGCCCATGAAACTTATTCATGCTGAACAAGTAGCTCAAGTTCAATAATTTTTGCTGCTATATAATACTCCTTTGTGTATACCATTTATTTATCCAAATTTTTAATGATAAATATTTAGGCGGTTTCTTGTTTTTCATTTATGAAAACAATGATGCTACATAGAGTCTTGTACATAACCTTTGGGTTTCTATACAGCCATGGTCAAAAGGTCTGCACAGCACTAACTTTTCTAGGTATTGCCCATTTGCTCTCCAAGAGAGCTGTGTCTTTGAGCTCCCATTGCCCCACAGCCCCATCAACTCAACAGCGCCAGTCTTAGAGTTCTATTCATCTGATGGGTTTTAGCTTGCAAACCCCTAATTACTAGTGGTTTTGCATGTGTTTATTGTCCTTTGTTGCTGCTTCTGTGAACCCGTTCATGTTCATATTGTTTGCCCCATTTTTGAATGAACAAATCTGGCAGAATGAGCATCATGGTCAACCCCAAAAGAGGCAAAGCCATCACCAAGGGGTAGCATTGGGAGAAAAGGATGACTTGTCTGGATGGTGATAATTGGCTATTGTTTAACTACCAGCAGATGGAACCACAATGCTCCCCACTCCTCCTCGAAGGTGCGGGCCTAGGGAAATCTCCCAAATCACTGAATTTTAGGAATGACTCTTCAGAACCATGTCAGTCTAGCTCCACCAATGAATCAGTTCAGGGCTCTTTACCACAAGCATCAGAAACTAGCTCTAGCTAATTTAAACCAAAATGGAATTTATTGAAAGGGTGCCAACGGTATTGAGAGGGTTGCAGAACCAGGACTTCTAAAACAAGAAGGATGTCCCCAAAGCATTTCACAGAACTGACCTGATGAAGACACCATCCTCAACCCAGACACTGGACATCGTCATTGACTTTGGCATTGGGGACCACATGGGTGACTTTGACAAAAGTGGGTTCACTTTTAATGGGAACAAACGGCTGATCTGAGTGAGTTCGGGAGAGAATGGGAGAAAAGGAAGTGGAAGCTGCTCTGATGAAAGAAGTCCCTATATAAGGGGAAGCAGAGAAATGAAACTGTGGCTCTGGCAGGGGTGGTGTGGGGGAAATGGGTCAAGAAGGTTTCTTAAGATGGGAACTATGACAGCATGTTTGTATGCTCATGGGAAGGATGCAGAGCCAGAAAGAGAACGGTTAGTCATAGGAGCAGTTTGGGAGTAGGTGGGAGGGTGGGAGGACAGGCCACTGGAGTAATGGAGTGAAGCTGAAGCTGATGGGAACAGTCTCAGGGAGGCTGGTAGATTGGGGAGGTAGGGCACAGAAGTTCTTTTCTGATTCCTTCCATTTTCTGGGTGAAATAAGATCAATTGCCAATAATCAGAAGGGGGGCGGGGTAGGATGCTAAAGGAGTGAGAACAAGAGAGAAACAGATATAACTTAAATCAAAATCCAAAGGTCCCCCCCCAATATTCCTGATTATTTGTATCCTATGATAAAAATCAAATGAAAAAAAATATTTAAAAGGTTCACTGTGAACAACAGTGGGAGAGTTTATTGTACATTGGCTTATCTTTGGAATGAATTACTACAAGACCACTATAAGAACAGCCTCTCTATCAGAGAACACCACAATCTATTTACCTTTCTCCAAAACAACAGTGACCGAGTAGTTAACATCTGCTTTCCAAGACCCGAAGTCCAAATTGTAATATTTATTCTGACTAACCTTCAGAGAATGAGAAAGGGATCTTTTAGAGCCAAGGGAACATTTTAACCAATGGCAACACACACACACCGTGACAAGCACTGCATTTGAGAGAAAAAGAGACAAAGCCAGGAGCAGCCAGTTTTGCTTTTCTAGAACTGGAAACGGTCTGCTTATAATGCGAGAATCAGAATAACCTTCTGTGAATGTGTAAACAGCAAAGATGATTCTGCCTGACGCAGAACCCCTGATGCCAGGCACAGTGGGTGTTTCAAAACGAGTGTTTTGAAACTTACCGCCTACACTTGCCACCTCCCTGCACCGGCTGGATTTCAACACTGGTCTAGTGGTGCAATGTTGATATCCCCTGGCAGAAACTCCTTCCCAGAGGCCATGGGATGGGGCAGGCTTCCGGGTAGCAGCTTCCCTGCATAAGGATTTGATAGTGTGCAACCTACACATAAATTTGATTTGAATATTTATTTTCAGCACAAAATTCTGCCAAGCCATAAATTTTCTCTTTGGCCCTTTCCCCAGCATCATGCTGCTTCTGCAAGCACCAAGGAGAGTGTGGCTTTGACTATCAATGATCTGTTCAATTTCATTTAAAATGATTATTGACCCTCCCCACCCACCCCTTTCAGGGGTGATCTAATTTCTTTGGAGATCTGTGCCTTAGATTCGGGTTAATTTGTTGATTGAGTTAGAGCGCTGTCAGAACATCACAAGGTCTTGGTTTGGCTCTAACCCGTATCTCCCGGTGAAATACTGGCTGTAATGAAGTTACATTGGTTGAAAAAATAAGAGCTGGTGAGTTACAGCCAGAATGTGACACTGATGACAGTCAGTCATTGAAGGGGGGCGCACATTGGTCTCTGCACTGCAGAGCCCATGGAGCAGGCCTGGGAGTGGGAACATTGGTGACTTCTAAACAGAGGCCGCTTCTTCTGGGAGCTTTGATGCAACAAGTAACGGGCTGAGAGGCGCTCTCCAGTCCCCAGGACTGGAGTCTCCATGTGACTCTCCGTGACTCAGCTGTCTTGACCTCTTTGGGCATGCTCCAGGCGGTGCATGTTTTGCCGGCCCGGGCTCCCAGTCCAAATGCAGACGGCTTATCAGCCAAGCAGATGGACAGAGCAGCTGCCCCCGTCCCAGGAAACGGAGTTTCCCCTCCCCAGCGGGGAAGGATTTCCTGCGAGGACACCGCGTGTAAAGTGCTTGCGGCTGCAAGGCATTGAGGATGTGAGTGATCACAGCAAAGCTCACCCAAGCTGCTGGGACTTGATATAAATAACTCTGCATTGGCAGCAGGTGGGAAGACAGCCAAGAAGCAATGGATACGAGAACAAACAAGCAGGCCTCGGGGAGGCCGGCCCAGCCAGGCCAAACCACAGTGGCAACAGGCTTGGCGGTGGTGGTGGGCGACTGTGCCAGCAACATGGCTTTAATCCTTGTGAGTGACATTAGAAAAGACTATACCACATGCAACCAGAGCATCAACCTAAAGGGGCACAATTAGCAAGCATGTGAATTTGCCTGATTTGATGTTTAAATATTCAGCAGCCAGTCAGGAGTTGTACATTGGATAAAGCACTATGCTCGAGGAATAACAAATAGCCAGAAGACAGTTACAGCACCCCCTCTCCACCTCCCACAAACAGAGCTTACAACTATAGGGAGATGCGTGGGAGCTGAAGGAAAACCTGGATTTATTCTAGCAGTATTGTATACTATCCCCCAACTAACGCTGTATAAAAGAGACTTTGTTATTGCATTGTTGGGCTCATCTATAATAATAAAAGCGTAATATGGTAATTAGACCGGACATCCTTCCAGACGACCTTCCAAATGAAGCTGGGGCTGTGAGGGAAGCCTGGGTCCCGGATGCCGGAGGGAAGCTGGTGCCGGCAGCCGGGGGAAGGAAGGCCTACTCTTGCATGAATTTTGTGCATCAGGCCTTTAGTGTTAAATAAGGAGAAAAAAATAGTGAGATGATCCCAGAGTGGGAAAATTGGGGAACAAGCAAATATGGAAAGCAGCATGGCCTTGAGTTTGACCACCAAGGTCAGCACTGTAATGATTAGTCTAAGCCACCGGCCACAGCCCAGTGGATGGGGAGCAGAAGTGGGGACTCTTGCATTAGGACCCCAGCCCTCAGTAAAAGCAAATTCAAGTCCTCTCTAGATAAAAGCATCCCTACCTTAGGCTCTCAGGACTCTCAGAAGTTAAGATCAACCAATACATTCTGAATCAAGGGCATGAAAAAAAACATGCTAATAGGCTACCATGAGTGAAAATCAGTAGAAACTATGAATCACCAAATTCACCCCCATCCTCCAGATAGTAAAATGATCAGACTCAAAAATATATAAGATAAAGTATTTTAGAACTGTAAAATTTTAAAAAACACATACTTTATGAGTGGGTAAAATAGCGAATTAGGTATAGTTGAAAAGGTCATTTTATTTAGTCCTTGAACAATTATTCATTGAATATTTACCACAAGTCAACTACAGTTCTAGGCTGGCACAATATAGCCATGAACAAAACAGACAAAAGTTCCTGCCGGCACATAGGTTACAAAACAGATTATAAGAAGTAATAAAATGCATAGCATAATATTTTGAAAACCATAAATCAGGGAAGAGGTATAAGTAGAGCTGTATTTTAAGTAGGAAAAACAGAAAAGGCCTCATTGAGAAGTTAACATTTGGGCACAGATCTGAAGGAGTGGAGAAGCAACCCATGAAAATATTGGGGGAAAAGCATTTTGGGCAAAGGAAACAATAAGTACAGTAGCCAGGAGGAGGGAATACAATTGATAAATTTGATTGCCTGGCAAAGAAGCCATGTGGGTGGAAAGGTGGGAGTCTAAAGGTAATGGGGGCATGTCCTGGGGGTCTTGCAGGATAATAAGGGATAATGCCAGGCAGCAATCACACTTTAAAGGCCCATCTGAAGTTAGTGGTTATAAATTTAAAATTGAATTTATTATAAAATGTGCCTTCCCAGCGATTGGTACAGCTCCTTCATCCCGGCTTGTCTGGCCTTTCTTCTCTTGTGCCTGGAGTCCTCTCCTCCCCTAGTCCTTCATCTTTGATGTTTTTCCTGCCCCTTCTGTCAGATTTATTTGCACCTCATCCCTGTTTCTACCTCACTCTGCACTTATAGAACTAACATTGTATCCTGGTTTCTGTTTTATGCCTTCATTCAGGAGCTCCTTAAGGACAGCGATGAGCCACAATCATCCTATCTAATAAAAGACAAAGATGCTAATTGACCGTACCTTCGCTAGAACCATCAGCCAATCAGAGCAATATGCAAATTAACTGACAACAAAGATGGCAGCTAATTTGCATACTGCAGGCAGGGCGGGCCAGCAGGAGCCGCCATCCAGGCCCCCGTGTGCAGCCCTGCCGCCAGCCAGGACCCCCATGTGCCGCCTAAGCCCCGCCGCCAGCCGGGACCCCCGTGTGCGGCCCTGGGCAGCAGGGCTTGGCAGCATGATCAGCCTGAAGAAGCCCTATTCTTGCAGGAATCTTCCTGCAACGGGCCTCTAGTTGAGCATAATGCTCCATCCATTGAACTAAGCTCCGTAAATCCCACCAGATCATTGCAGAGAAAAGCTAACTGGTGACTGTTTGCAAGAAGATTCTTTTGGCACTGTGACCACATTTGGTTTGTCTTTAATTCAAGCACACTGCTGAATGTGCAATCAATATTTTAGTAATTAGTATAAATAGTTCTTGGTATAAATCAAAGTTGTTATTACTGCCTTAAGCTTTGGCTTTGGTAGCACATCCTTTCTTGGAGACCATGCTACTTTTCTGTGTCAGCTGCCTCAGTGGGCTCCCAGAACCATTCTCCTATGAAGCTGCACATTGGGGTGAGCTGGTTAAGGAGGGCAGACACCGCCTTCAGTTTGAGTAAATCTTCAGCATCTCTCTCACCAATGGGAGAATCAGGCCTCTATGCCTAAATGCAGGATTCTAGCCAGAAGGCTGTGATGTTTTGTCCAGGCCACCATGACCTCTTACACAAAACTCTCCGAGGAATTATCAGGGCGTAAGGTCACTCAACTTGAAGAAAGCCCTTGAACGCTAACTGTGTGGCAGAGGTGTCCCATCTAGATGTAAGGGGACTGGCCTTTTGCACCCCTGTCTTTGTACCCTAGTGGCCATCCAGTCACAGGCAAGGCAGATGCCGTGTCCCAGGCCAGCCCTCCAGGGAATCAGCTCTAAGCAGTTGGGGAACAGGAGTACTGGCCAGGTAAAGGGCACCTGGGTGGGCACCCACAGCCACCAATGAATGCTCCCAGGAGATTCAAGCTAGAACAAGATGGCTTACCTGACAAAGATGAAGCAAACACAAAATCTAGATCTTTCTTCTTTTCCCATGAGGAACTAGGCTCAGTAGCAAACCAAGACAGAGGGTTCTTCAGGAAGTAGTGCCTGATGGTGAAGAAATTCATATGTAGCCCAAAATTTTCATGAAAGTTCTACCAAATGGCTTAGCCTTATCTGAATTATCCACAGCATGGCAATATATATATTTTTTCATATTCACCAAGGGGTCGTCCCACCTCTGAGTTCTCCGGCATCTCTCTGCCAATCTCACAGCCTCCCTCTGTGTTAGGAGAGAGTCCTACTATTCAGCCCAAGTCCCCATAATCACTGTCATTTCCACCCATGGTGATTCCAACTTCCTAAATGGTCTGAGTGAACAAGAAAATCTAGATGTAGTCATGCCAAGAGAGTCTCCAGAGGAGGACACCTGGCCTCAGAGGCCAGCACCCCAGAGGTGACCCTTTCTTCATTTTTTAATTACAGAGAACTGTCATGTGATTCGACACAGAAGGCTTTGATTTGACTTCTTATAATCAGAAGGGAATATCCTGCTCACCTCTCAATTTTATCTCAACACTGCATCCGCTATTACTGTCCTTTGTTTTTAGTCCAGCACAGACATTATAAAAGATGGCTTACTAACTACTCTTTTAAAGGCAAATTCGACTTAAAGACAAGTCTAAAGCTCCGCTGTCTGCCTCCCTTCCTGTTCTAAACAATATTCATGTGCCTCTTGGTTTTTTGTGAACTGGACCAGTGGATACCCCACTGGACTTGAACCCCCATGAAGGTCACGATGAGAAACCTGTATATTCCACTCTGTTCTTGCCTGTGGTTCCAAACAAATTAAAAACTGAAAACAAAGATTCTAATAAGAGATGAAAACAAAAACCTAATTTACCAAAAGAACTAGTCATTTACCCCCTGAAGGGATGAATAGCTCAGGCCTTGTTCTGAATCAGGGCACCGAGCTAAAAAAACACATGTGTTAAATGTATATTTAAGCCTTACCTCAGACAGATGACTAATGGGTGTTATGTTGTGTTTTGTGTTTTGTTAAACTCACAGAGATAATTATTTATTCAATAAAATGTAAACAGTGATCATAGCATAATTGAACACTGAGGGTAGCATTTTTCTCTCCCCGCCCCTTCCCAGCTGCACTTCACACAGCCAAGTAGCAGACAACATGATTACTGGTTTGCTTCTACAGCTTTGTGACAATTTATGGAGAGATGATCCGCGGGCCTCTTCTTTAATAGATCTCCTGCAGGTGCCTCTTGTAAATTCTATCCTGACCTGAACCCTTTATTTCTAACTGATTCATTTTCTCCAGAAAAGGGGGCTGTTTGCCAAGCTTATTATTTGGGAAGGGGAGATCATCCAGCTATAAGTCCTTTTCTTTTTCATTTATGAGCTTTTCGGGGCTAGGAAAAGTTTGGAACCACCAAGAGATCCACTGGGCATCTGTCCAGTGGTCTGAGGATAACCTGGATGCTCAGTGCATTTCAAGATCCAGAAATATTGGGAATAGATGGGATCTGGTTAACCACAGAGAACAACCTGCTCATCCTGCAGGTGAGCTAATGAGAGGGGTATTTCCACACCTGAGAGCTAGTTAGTAGTTAAAGCTAGTTAGTAGAAGAGCTATGTCTAAATCCAGACCAGTGGTCACTGCCCCCTGGGGCTCTTGACCCCTGTCCCCACCCTGCATTGTGGCAGTTTCCCAGTCAGCTCCGTGGGTCTCTCCTGACTTTCAGAAGGTACCACTCTTCGGGAGGGACTGAATTTCTGCACAGCATCCTGGGATATGTGACTCCAAATAACCTCTATTTGGAATATATCTCATAAACCAGTTTATCAAAATATTGTTCAGGAAGCATGAAAATATTCTCAAGATGTGTTTGGTGCACGTCTTGAGAATACAGTAGTCCTCTGTTGTCTACAGAAATACATTCCAAGACCCCCACTGGATGCCTGACACCGTGGATAATATCAAAACCTATCTATAGATTCACTATTTCCCCTATACATACATACCTATGATAAAGTTTAAGTTATAAATTACTCACAGTAAGATATTAACAACAATAACCAATAATAAAATAGAACAACTAAAACAATATACTGTAGTAAGTTATGTAAATGTGATCTCTTTCTCAAAATATCTTATTGCTCTGTACTCACCCTTCTTCTTGTGGCGATGTGAGGTGATAAAATGACAAGCCTCGTCCCGAATCTGTGTAACTAGGCCTCACTTGCAGTAAATGGCTTGGTGTCACTTGTTTTAGGGGATCCCTTGCTCAAGTCTTCGTACAGGCTCCGTGCTTCCTGGTGCAACCACTGCCATAAATCAGATGTGTTTTCTTCAGTCTTCCAGCTAAACATTTAATGCATCTTCCATCTTAACTAGCTAAGCATTTACCATGCACTGTGGCCATAATTTTTGCAGGTTGAGGTACGACAGCAAAACTAGCAGAAATTTCTTGTACCTTCTTCACAATTTCAGGAATAGAAGATTTGTTCTTACCGGTAGATCCTAGCAACCGGTAAGAACAAATTCTTTTCTTTTCCTTATTAAGTCTAGAGCTTTCACCTTTCTATGTAAAGGAAGCACCTTATGGCTTCTTGGCGAAGTATCTGAACTGCCAGAATCACTACTCTTGGGCTTTGGGCCACTGTTAAGTAAATAAGGGTGACTTGAACCCAAGCACTGAGATCCCACATCAGTCCATCTGGTCACTGAGTGGGTTACTAAGTGGAGACCAGGACAAATGGATGAACCACATCCGGGTAGGACAGAGCAGACCACGTGAGATTTCATTCCCCTACGCAGAAGGGCCTGCCATTTAAAACTCACAAATTGCTGACTTTTGGAATTTTCCATTTACTATTTTCAGACCGCGGCTGACCCTGGGTCCCTGAAACTGTGGAAAGTGAAACCGCGGATAAAGCCCTTCTGAGAACCCCCGTTAGCAGGTAGCAAGAGTTCAGCTATATTCGTGCTTCTGTGTACCCCTCCGTTTCCTGGACAGGCAGTGGAGCTGTGAGGGAGGGAGAGGTGAGCAGTCCCAAGGTTTCAACCACCCCTGGGTTGCAGCTCTTTGGGAGACATTGCAGAAACTGCTGCCGTTCTTGGAAGCCTATGGCCAGAGGCCTCAGTGCCTTCTGTTCTCACTCACACGGGCCTTCCTCAGCTGCATTTGATCACTCCAGACATTGCAGGGCTGCCCTGAGCCTGCAGAAATTCCTTGGCTCAGCAGCGCCTCTGACTCATCCTCAGGGAGATACCAGGAGCAAAGAGGCGGATGCACAGGACACAAGGGGCTTTGTCCCAGGGAGGAAAGTGGGGGGAATGCAGGACACCCAAGGACACAAGACGCTGTGGTCGGATGTTCTGTCGGTAATCCTCCCCGTTTGCTTCTGCTGCTCCCTCCATTCCTGATGTTTTCAGAGGAGTGGTGCTTGTTCTGGTTAGAAACAACCAGGGCTCTGAAAATGGCCCCTCTCCCATCCACCAGCAGGGGATAAACGATGCCCTGGAGGTTTAAATCATCATTAATGAGGACACTTCTTTACTGGATATGCTATTTTTCTTTTGTAAAAGGGACAAAGGACTATTGGCTGGCTGGCTATTTAAGTTTATGAAAACATACAGCGTAGGTTCCTAATGCTTTTCTATTATTTTCAGTAACAATTATAAATTAAAGAAAAGGTAAAGCTTGAGACTTTTTCTCCCTGAAGATGAAATATGGGTTGCATCCAGGAGCTCTCAAAAATTGGTAAGAAATAGCGTATCTCGCTCCCCCACCTTCTGGGGGACAGAGGGCTGTCCCACACCTGAGGCAGGAAAACGGTGGCTGCAAAGAAGACAAAAAAGTTGCTGGAACCTATCAACTCTAGGCTTCAGTTTGTATGAAAAGTGGAAAACACGTGCTGAGTTACAAGCAGACTCTGAAGACGACCAGGCAACGCGAACCTGGTCATCGCCTGGTCATCCTCGCCAACACCTGTCCGGCTTGAGGAACTCTGAAATCGAGTAGTGGGCCAATACCATTGAGTTGGGCACCGGGTCTGGAAAATCCTACCGAGGATGCTCACTCGCTGCCATTGACCCGGGTGATTCTGATATCATCAGGAGCATGCCGGAACAGACTGGTGAGAAGGAAGTCAAGCAATATTTTTCTTTAATAAAACTGGCCAGAGCTTGTTTTAAAAACTGATTTTAAAAAGTAAGAAATATTACTTTGAACATTATCAAATAAGAGAAAGGGTAGTACCTTGGTGTCTTCTGAGCTACTCGTCATTAAAGCAGTTTTCTCAGGCAAAATGCCCTGATCAACTATCAGTGGTTCTCAACCTTGGCTGCACATTAGAATCACCTGGGAATCTTTTTAAAATCCTGATTTCTGGGCCTCATCCTCCAGAAATTCTGTTTCTTTGTTACTGATGTTGTGGCCCCACCCCATAACAAAGAAACAGAATTTCTGGAGGATGAGGCCCAGAAATCAGGATTTTAAAAAGATTCCCAGTGATTCTAATGTGCAGCCAAGGTTGAGAACCACTGAACTATATCCTCACAACCAATAACCACACAAGTGAAATGAAGCACCTGCAGGTTACACCTGTTAAAGATCTGTTAGGCCAGGATGTCAAGGAAGAGAATATTCCTCCACCCCTCATGCCCCCATGGTCCTTCTTGCTATAACCATTGCTTACAAAAAGGGTGCCATGTTTTTATGTTTTTGTGACCCTATTTCTGAAATTGAGGCACAGTTTTGTCACCTGCAGGAACAAATATAAGGACATAGATACCTACTGTCTTGGTTTGGATTTGCTCTCTCCCAAGAGCAGAGCCTGAGTAAAGAGCTAGGGCAGATACTTGCATTAGAAAGTGTATTTATCTCCTAGGATTGCTGCAACAATTTCCACAAACTGGGTGACTTAAAAGAACAGAAACACATTTTCTCAGTTTTAGAGGCCAGAAGTCCAGAATCAAGATTGTAGGGGAAAACCCTTCCTTGACTCTCCCTGGCTTCTGGCAGTTGCCCAAATTCTGGGCGTCCCCTGGCTTATAACTACATCCCTCTGATCTCTGCTTCCAGCGTCACTCGCCTCTTCTGTGTGTCCTCCTCAGTCTCTTAGAAAGATGCTCAGTTCTCATTGGATTTAAGGCTCAGCTGGACCCAGTATGATCTCATCTCGATCCTTATCTTAATACATTTTGAGGTTTGGGTGGACATAAAATTTGGGGGGAATATCATTCAACCCAGCACAGGGCTGGAGGCTCCTTTCATGTCCCCAATTCTGGAGTTACCTATGTTGACAGTGGGACTAACCTGAAAGGGCAGGGAGAGTGGATGTCATGCCAGGGAATGAAGACCATAGCTGGTGCTCAAAGTACCTCCTTCACACTCCCATGGCCGAAATTTCCCCATGAACAATGCCTAAGCAATTTGACTCAACCTTCAAGACTTGGTTCTCTGAGACTCTCCAAGAGTTCATTTCTTCAGCTGTGATTCTCAAGGGGGCAGGACACTTAGAATCACATGGGTATGGGCATCTTTACAAAGAACACTAGCTCCAGGAATTCTGCAAGGGTGGGGGTGGCTAGGAAAGTACCTGATTATGCTCTGATTACTTTTTCATATTCTAAAGACATCTTGATATTCAATGTTCAAATCTTGTGATTGTTGTTGGATCATAAATGATTAGAGGCAAATAGGGGTAGTTGAGTAAATAAGAAATTGGGGGTGAGAGGGTTTTAGTCCCAGTTCTGCCTCTAAGGGCAGCTGCAGGCACCACCATGAGTAATGTAGTTCAACTCTCAGCATCTCAGTTTTCCCATCTCTAAAATGGGAATGATTCCACCCTTACCTTCTGTCACAGGTTGGTGTGAGACATATTTAGAGCAGAAGTGTGGGTGGGGACAGAGCAGGGGCTGTCTTTTAGAAATCATTCCTGCACATTCTGAGGGCAGTGCCATGACAAATAAGGATGTTGGCATGAGGAGGGCACTGCCCAGGAAATCGGGCTCTGATTCAAATGAGACATCTGAAGTCTCCAGGGCCCAACCATTCTGATGATGCCAAACAAAGAAACACGACAGTCTGAATAGTCAGCGGTGCCCCTGGGTACAAGGCAAGGCCTGAGAGATGCCGTGCCAGGAGCTGACTTTTCACTGCATAGGCTTCATTTGCAGGAGCCCAGGCTGGCGGCCAAGTCCATTTGACCTCACAGCCAGGCCCTGAGGATGCTAGAAGGGGTCTTAGGAATTACTCAGGAAGCAGGAGAGAAAGTCATTTTTGCCCAGATCCCAAAGGTAAATAGTGGCTGAAAGGGGACAAGAACCCCACTTTCCAGTGGCAGGGAGGAAAGCATGTAGAGGAAGGGAAGGCCAGAAGGAAGCCTGCATTGTTGCCCTTGAGAGCTGGCCTTGAGACTAGAGGGATGGAGCTGGACTCTGATATCCGTGTCCCTTCCCAGGTAAAGGGGTTACAGCTTGAGTGGGAGAAAATCACCTTGGGATGTCAGTTTTTAATTTTGTTTAAGTCCTGTATTATGATGATGAGATCATGGTAGCAGAAGGGGATGCTCCTGAGATCTAACCCCCCAGCCTTGAGGCCAATGGCTTATCTAGTTAAAGGTTGTGGGTTAAAAGTAGGTAGTAATGCAGTCTGACTCGTGCAGGAATACGGGAAGGGGGACATTGTCTGTAGAGAATTTTAAAACCCTAGTAAAACCATCTAGGAGTTGGCCTGCCTTTGATTTTCACCATGCATTGGCAATTCTAAAGAAGTTAGTGATACAATATTGCTCCCTGAATAATCTTATTGGTCCAAATTTGGACCAACTGTGGTTACCATTGAGTTTAATCTTATATACTTAAGCCTAAACTAGCACATTCTTCTTGTTTATGCTTTAATAAATACTGTATTCCATGTAGAAGTTCTTTGGCTCTCAGCCCACAAAGACTCAACTATGTACTTTTGTTTCCAGATAGTGCATGAGAGGAAACAGTGGGAGCGATCAGAGACAGAGGCACAAACTTCAGTGACCTTAAATCTGTTGCTCAATTGAACCATATGAAAGTATTTGCAAACTGTCAGAATCCACCTTGAACAAGGTACTGATCTTTTCCTTGAAGATCAGTCCAAAGAAATCGTGGAGAGGGCTGTTACTTCCTAAAAAACAACAACAACAACAACAACAGTGAGGAAATGGAAAGTTACATAGAAAAGATAATCAAATTCAAAGAGGAAATGCAGACCTAAGGTGCTGGTCTCAGGTTGCCAGGTGAGATTAAAAGGGCTGTGTTGGAAAGCCTGAGTCACTTTCACCAGGAGTTGCACAAGGAACAATGGTTTGAGTAAGGCCCTATTTGCTGTCATTCAGCCAATTCTCTAATTTTTGCAGAAGAAAAACTTGAGATCCAAATACAGTAGAAATTTGTGATAAGTTTCCTGGTGATTTTTTTGTGTGTGTGAGAGAAAAAATTTCAACTGTGGGGACATTTGAAAGCTGCTAGAATTGATCGTGAAGAAACAAAGACGTGGACTGTGTTGCTGTTTCTGGAATTTGCTGACCAGGAGTTGATCTGGGTCTCTGCCCAATGTAGCTGTATGCTTAAGATTCCCCTAACCACTCATATGTCTCATGTTGCAGGTGAAAGAAAACTTCAGAAATTAAAGTGGATGAAAAATATTTCTCAACCAACTCAGACGAATTGGCAAATCTGGCTACGCTGCCTACTGCATGTGAATATTCAAGAAAGATCAATTTTGATGAAATCAACAAATTTGCAGAAGTCTCAACAACAAAACTGTCATGTTCTGTTACCATCATGTAGGCAAAAAGTTTTCCCCTTTTCTTAAAAAAAAAAGACACTTGAAAGTACTTATTTTTCCCTTTTTTGGCAATGACCTGCTTATTTACTCATTTATTCATTTATTTATTTAACTACCATGATTATATAGTCGAAGTGTAATCAAAGAAAAATTTCATTGTTTGCATTTCTTGCCCTGCTGTTATTTCTTTAATTACATGATTATGACTAAAACTAACTTGGTTGTATGGTAGGGGAGTTGTTGAAAATAATCCACTCCAGGGGTGAAATACCTGAGCCACCTTGAGCAGACATAGCATTCTAGGAGTTTCTGCCCTCACTTGTATGCAGCGAATAATAATGATGCATAATTTTACAATAACAACAGCACCACACCACCAACACTGATACATTTCTGTGGCTCCTTTATCACACAGCAGACACTTGCTCTCTGCTTCTCTTCTTGGCGGATCAAAGGGAGAGTTTTTGGAATCCTCTTGAATGCACCTTGATTCTGGGGAAATGTCAGCTTCTACTCTTAGGTTTTCTTATTTCAATCCACGACCAGCAGAGTCAGGACTGTGAAATGTGGGTGATTTATCTTTGGCCTTCCAGCCTTCCTTCCGCTCTCCTCTCCTTCAGGAATTTAATTCCACTGCCTCCCACGCTCCGTTCCCCAGGCTCCTTCTCAAATCCTCACCCACTGCAAGTCTGCATGATACAGTGGAGGAAGCAAGAGTCTTGGGGGTAAAGTTGACCTGGTTTTGATAATCCTGGCTCTTCCACCTACTGGATGTATGACCCTGGGCAATTTATTCTCTGAACATTGATGTTTTTTAATCTGTAAAATGGGAATAATAGCAGATTATGAAAATTGTGTGAGTAAACACATGTAGAGGACTTAGTATCGTGTCTGCCCTATGGGCACCAAGACTCTGGACTCGTTGGAATGACAGAATTTTAGGCATTAGCTAACAGTGAAGTTGGGAGGAATTTTAAGAGTGATCAATTGTCTCTTTTGAAAGACCCACTCTGTACTGTCTTAAAGAATTTAACAATCAGTAGATGGCTTTCGCCCTCCCAAGAAGGACCCACTGTAAGGTCTGATCAGTTTTATCTCAGTGCCCACTCTCAAACCATTGCAGTGAGAAGGACTGTGGGGCTTTGTCCCTGCTGCATGAGAAGGAAAGCTGAGACCGATGAGTAATCCCGCATAAATATACGTTTGGCTTGTTTGGATTCAGATCCTGCTTCCCTTGAGCCAGGTCATCATTTGAGAGGAGGGGCCAGGCCAAATCTTAAAGAGCTGCTTGGCAACCCTAACAGTTGGCAAAGAGGGAGGAAATTGGTAAACAATGTTTTAAAAACATGTTAAATGCCAAGCATCCTGTATTTCATTTCTAATGTTTATTCGTGGATATTTGCTGCTATTTTTCAGGAATTCCGGTAGCAAGTACTCAATTATTCCAAATCTCCACCTGTGACTGAGAAGGTGCTTCTGAAATATATTCATGCTTCCAACAGGGTGAAGGGAGAGGTGTCCTTTGGGGTAATTTCAGGGACATCAGAAGACCCTGCCTTCCAAAACACTCCCACCACCTTCTTGGTGGCAAGTAAATGAGGGCAAATCCTGTCTAAAGGTAGAGCAGCTTACAAATAAATGTCTGTTCACTTAGAGCTATCGATAATCAATTTTTTTTCCTGAGATCAAGTCTTGCTAGAGGAGGAAAGGGAAGAAATTGGGAGCCTAAAACTTTGATGAGAGAGGGAAGAAAGCTAATAAAAGAAGAAATCAAAGGCACCCCATATCAACTTCGCCTATTTCCCAATGCCCGTGAGATGGCTCAGAAAGTGCAGCCCGCCACTGAGGCCTCAGTGCCCAGGTTATTTGAGGGACATCAGTACACGTGGCTTTGTCTTTTTGGGTCCTTCCTCAGAGCCATTCAGCTGGCAAGTTGGAGGGCAGCGGGGAGCCTCATGCTCCCTCCCCACCATGCATGCACCAACAGCCAACATTGAACCTGGGGCAGGCAGAGACGGCGGGGTTTGTGCCAGCTGTACCTATGGCAAAAACCTGCACCCGGGTGTTTAACAGCTTCGCTTTGGTGACTCGTGTGTAATAACTGTGTCGCTCTCTAGTGTTTATAAGCCCCTTTCCTCCGATGTCCTCAGAAGAGCAGCAGGAAGAGAAGGAGTTATTTATGGAGGACCTGCTAGGTGCCAAGCTCCTTGCGAGGAAGTTTCGTGTTTCCCTTCCAAGCCTCATCACAGCACCACAAGGAAAAACTATTTTTCCAACTCACGGTTGAGGATCAGGAGGGTGTCATGAAGCCAGTGTTGAGTAGGACCTTTGTCACTTAGAAAAGGCAAACTCTTCTATCGCCAATACAAAGGGGAAGCCTCTTTCAAGGTGCATAGTTTGGTGCCTGGAGAGCCCTTCTCAGACTCATTGCTCTTCAGTCCTTTTTGTTTTTGTCCTGATGTCCATCTATCCTCCCAAGTTCAAATACTGACAGCGATCCTGATGGGAGAAGTGGGTTCAGGTCCTTTCTTCTGTCCAACTGGACAGGCACTTAATCCTGTCAGTCAAACCATCTCATCCTTCTCAGCTGGTCACTCTCTGAGTGTTGTAGTGTACAGGGTGTTAATGGGCACAAAGTGGTCATTTTTTGTGGTCATTTGCTCAGTTTAGCCAGCACCAGATGGCAGCCACCGATGAGATGCTGACAGCGTCTTCTCTGCCCACCCCAGCCACCTCCATGCTGGGCACCAGGCTGCCTTAATACGGGTGCCTCCTGTATCCAGCCCCATATTCCTGAGCACCTCCTTTCATTTGTCTCCAACTGACTCTATGGTTTGGTTGTGTGTTGATCCTGAGCCCTTCAAGTGAAGGAGGGAGGAACTTGATCATGAATGAGGCTGTTAATGAGGCAAGCAGTCGGAGGTTCTGTCTAATCTGAAAATTAAGTCAAACGTTAAGGATACGTAAGGCCAGAGCAATTTAGGTCTGCCTTGTTGAGATCCTCATTCATTCCCAGACTGCTCCCTTTAACTGCCGGAGCTCAGAGGGAAGAGCCAGCACCCTGGGCCCAGCCTTCTGTGGGGCTCCACCTAGCGGAACTGTCTTCACATGCAAGCATTATGCTGCCAATGGAGTTCCTTTGCGTAAGGGGCCTGGCATTTGCTTCTTATTTTAGGCGCTGTGTCAACAAGATGGTCGGGCATTTCCTAAATCCAAATAAGCCGAGTTAAGATGTCATGGTTTTAAACAGGGCGTATGTTAATTGAGCGGGGCTGTCTCCAAGCCTCATAGCTGGAATTCCATTTACCCTTGAGTGGAGAGAGCAAAGTGGATGTTACACTCACTGGGCGGAGTCCTGGCAGCTGGGAGAGAAGCAGGGAAGGAGAGGAAAGAACAAGGCAAATTGTCCTGGAAATTTCCGTCAGAGTTCAGGCATGGGCAGATTAAATGAATGTCAAACTCCAGAAAACAGAGGCAGACAGATGACCTGCAACCCCAGGAAGCTGGCTCTCAGCCACCGAGAAAGGAAAATCCCCATTTCTTTTCTACCCAGACGGACCAGGATGGTATAAAATCCTAAAGGTTTCAGTCCTTCCCACATCACCTGCTGCTCAGTGTGGCCCGAACACAAATGATTTCAATCCTTTCATCTTTTTTGTTTAGAGACAGCATGCCATAATTTTATAAGATTAGAGTTTCAGGGAACTAAAAACTGCTCAGATAAACACCCACCACCCATCAAGTTCTTTTTTTTAAAAAAAAAAATATTTTTATTGACTTCAGAGAGGAAGGGAGAGGGAGAGAGATAGAGAAACATCAATGATGAGAGAGAATCATTGTTTGGCTGCCCCCTGCATGCCCCATACTGGGGATCAAGCTGTAATCCAGACATGTGTCCTGACTGGGAATTGAACCACGACCTCCTAGTTCATGCTCAACCACCGAGCTACGCTGGCTGGGCTGGAAGTTCTTTGGTAGGAATAGTGAATTGAATAAACTGCTACAGACTGGTGGCTTTAAAGAATGGAAATGTATTCTCTCCCAGTTCTGGAGGCTAGAGGGCCAAGATCACGGTGTCAGTAGGGCCTTGCTCCCACTGAAACCTGTAGGGGGCAGTCCTTCCTGTCTCCTCCAGCTTCTGGTGTTGCCGGCCATGCCTGGCATTCCTTAGCTGTGGACACATCCCTCCAGTGTCTCCCTCCAGCACTCCAAGGTGCTCTCCCTGTGTCTCTACATTGTCTGCCCTCCATGCGTGCCTGTGACTTCACGTGGCCCTCCACTCTGTGTTCTGCTTCTGCTCTTCTCACAGGACCCCAGTCAGAGTGGATGAGGGCCCACCCGCCTCCAGGATGACTTCATCTTACTGACCTCTTGATTGCACCTGCAAAGATCCTATTTCCAGATAAGGTCACCTTCACAGGTACTACGGGTGAGGAGTTCAACATATCTTTTGGGAGACACAGTCAAGCTACAAGGAATAAAAAGGGCCTCAGGCAGAAAAGCACAAGACCAACTAGTTTCCAGGTGCAGGAGAGAATCCGGAAGCAGGGAGTCTCCAATGCCGCTGGTTGTTTTCCTGAGCCCCCACATTCTCATCCATCCACACCCCTGTTATATGAGGCTATGGGCGCAACACCACACAAGACCATGATACCGTCCACTGACCATTGCTTTGATACGATTTGAAATATATTTTAAAGGCATGCTATTTCCTTAGAAAGGAAATAAGGGCTCATTAATTATTTGGGACATCTTTTAGTTTATATTTGCCACTAGCTTACTGCCCTTTATTTTTAGCTGGCATAGAAGAAATAAATATGACCCATTTAACACGACCTGTGCATTTCTATTGAAAAGGAGAGTCAACCTGAAATACGTAGAAACTTTCCTCTCAGTCACGTTATCTAGGATTCCTTCTTATTTATTCAGTATATAATTTAATAGGTCCTATCGCACTAAAGCCTATCACACTCATTTCTTACATATGTTTTTTTACAATCTGTGTTGGCTTCTCACTGGTAACACATGCATGTAGGTAACTCAGGTACTGCCCTTATAGGAACTACTTTATCCCTCCTTTCAAACAGATGTAATAATGATACCTGTCACTGACTATCTTCTATGTTCCAGTCACTGTGCTAATTGGTTCATATGCATTATTTTCTTTCCTTTTTTAAAATATATTTTTATTGATTTCAGAGAGGAAGGGAGAGGGAGAGACAGAAACATCAATGATGAGAGAGAATCATTGATCAGCTGCCTCCTGCACACCCCCTACTGGGGATTGGGCCAACAACCCAGGCATGTGCCCTTGACTGGAATCGAACCCAGGACCCTTTAGTCTGCAGGTCGACACTCTCTTCACTGAGCAAAACCAGCTAGGGCCATTATTTTCTTAATTATTAAATAAGCATGCTATAATTACTATTATTCCAATTTTACAGTTGAAGGAGCTGAGACATGGATATTCAATATCTTGTCCCAAATCACATAGCTCTTCATTGGTAGAGCTGGAATTTAGATTCAAGTTTATGATTCTAAAGCTCATACTGGACTATCTTCATAACACTTTCCATAGTAATCTTGGCAAATTTTCCTTGACCAATCTAGTTCTTTTTCGTCTTTGATTCATAAGAAAAGGATCCGGTTTTGGTGCACAGATCAATACCTAATGGTCCAAATCCATTTCAATGTTCCCAAATGTTGCTTTTGGCCACTAGGTGGAGACATGCCTATTTTATCTCCTCACAGTGGTTCTCAATCTTCCTAATGCCGCGACCCTTTAATACAGTTCCTCACGTTGTGGTGAACCCCAACCATAAAATTATTTTCGTTGCTACTTCATAACTGTAATTTTGCTACTGTTATGAATCGTAATGTAAATATCTGATATGCTATATGTGTTCTCCGATGGTCGCGACCCACAGGTTGAGAACTGCTGCCTCAAAAGATCTTGAACTTTTACCAAATGCAGTCTTCACTCTTCAAACCTCCAAAATCCAAATGGCTATAGAAAGAGAACCAGATTACTAATGAGTCAAAACACACAGAACTGAGCCTATGGACTACCCTGTTCATCACAGTGCTCTTCTAGGCTTTATTAAAAGTGAAACAAACAGCAATAACAAAAAACTCCCACAGTGATTCTAGAATCGGTTGAAGCAACAATGCATGTATATACATTGCATTGTTTAGAGACAGCATGACATAATTTTATAAGATTATACACTAATGGGCTTAGCAACTACATGAATGTATTTTTGAACCATAAAGAATTACATCTAATGAACAACATAAACTGATGAACAAAAACAGACTCAGAGACAGAGAAGCATCGATCAGACTGTCAAACCTCAGAGGGAAGGTAGGGGAGGGTGGGGGTAAGGGAGAGAGATCAACCAAAGGACTTGTATGCATGCATATAAGCCTAACCAATGGACACAGACACCAGGGGGTGGGAGGGCATGTGTGGTGGGCTGGGGGGCAATGGGGGTTAAGGACACATATGCAATACCTTAATCAATAAAAAAAGAATTACATCAATAAAAATTATGTATCTAATGAAGGTGAAGATATGAATTGCACCTAGTCTTCAAAAACTGTATACCTGGATGTATACAGGTAGATGGAGTGTAGTTTCTCTGTGAGTGTGTGATTGACCTTATTGGACAATGTGGCAGGCCATGTGCAAAGCATGGTGAATATAACATAGACAGATGAGATCTACCCTGTGGGCTATCTGTGTGTATACATACGTGTGTGTGTGTGTGTGTGTGTGGGGGCTATCTGTGTGTATACATACGCGTGTGTATGTGTGTGTGCGCGCGAGTGCACATCTGGGTGTCTATATATGTGTGAGTACATGTGTGCACATGTGTATAAAGCTGATCCTCATAATTCATGGATTTCATTTTGCAAATTTGCAGACTCACTAACATTTATTTGTAACCCAAAATCAATACTTGTGGTACTTTTGTGGTCATTTGCTGAGATGCATAGTCAAAAATTTGACTCCCTTGACATGATGTTCCCAGCTAAGGGTGAAGAAGGCAGTGCTCTGCCTTCTAGCTTCAGCTTTCCTACTGTAAGCAAGTGTCCTTTTCATCATCTATTTAGTGTCATGATTTTTGCAGATTTTTGCTTTGTGTTGTATCATTGTGTTTAAAATGATATTGTTCAGCATAGTGCTGAAGTGCTGTCTAGAGTTCCAGCTCAAGGAGGCTGCAATATGCCTCCCAGGAATACATTGTTAGATCAGTTCCCTTCAGGCATGAGTTACAGTGCTGCTGTTGTGAGTTCAATGTAATCTATACTAATAAAAGGGCAATATGCTAATTAGACCGGGTCAACCAGCCATCTTCTGGACATCCGACTTCCTTCTGGACAAAGCCATGGTGGTGGGGACTGAGGCAGAGGCAGTTAGGGGCGATCATGCACCAGGCCTCTAGATAATTAATAATATACCTTACATAAGGTGTCATGCAGCAAGGTTATGTCTTGATGATGAAAGAAAATGTGACCAAATGCTTGAAGGATACAGGGATCACCCTGTATTTTCCCAAGGAGCAAACGTTTCAGAATTCACCAATCAGTGTTCACGGGGGCATTAGGCAGGCAGACAGGTGAGTGGTTAGGAGCCACTGGTCCTGGATTGTGAGAGGGATGTCCCCTGAGGGGTCCCAGATTGGAGAGGGTACAGGCTGGGTTAAGGGACACTCCTCCTGTGCACAAATTTCATGCACCAGGCCTCTAGATAATTAATAATATACCTTACATAAGGTGTCATGCAGCAAGGTTATGTCTTGATGATGAAAGAAAATGTGACCAAATGCTTGAAGGATACAGGGATCACCCTGTATTTTCCCAAGGAGCAAACGTTTCAGAATTCACCAATCAGTGTTCACGGTGACTGTATACACCTAACTATTATGAAAAACAAAACTGATTACACACACACACACACACACACACACACACACACACACAGTTATGTGGAGTATTAATAGAATTCCATGTAATGCTGATAAGGAGTGGCATCTGAAAAATCAGTACAGCTGCTCGGTGAGCTCTCATATGAGCAATGTGCACACTGGGAGGAGGAACTTAGGGATTAAGGGAACTACGCTACGTGAAAACAAGTTGTTGGATTTGGAGAGGACTTCTGCTTTGTAGACCAAATGGCCTGATATTTGCATCTTTCATCTAAGGCAGGGAGGTATGGAGAAGAAAGAGAGGGAAGATGGGATACTTCAAGGGTCCCTACAATTGAAATGGGGATGGAGGAGTTGGGGAGAGCTGACTTGCTGATCCCATGAGGTTACAGAGAAAGAGCAGGTCTTGGCTAATCATGTCCCACTAGGCTCCAGGGATGACTAGTTCGATGTGAAAGTTTTCCTCTTATTTTTTCATACTCTCTTCTGTGTTCCTGCCCTTCTCAGCATTAAATTGCTGTTTATGGCTTCAAAAGTATTTCTAACCTTGTTTAGAGGGAAGGGGAGAAAGAAAGCTGTACAGCTGGGCTCCTTCCTGCAGTGCCCACGTGGGAGAAAGAAGCCTGGGGAAACACAGATGATAGCAGCCAGCCAATCCCTAGGGCCCGCTGAAAAGAGAGCCCCACCATGCACACATTATCCTAAGACGATGCCCACATGCACATGCTCCTTGAGTGACTTCTCTATGGCCAACCATCCAAGAGGAGCCTGGACCTTTAAGAAGGGTGTCAGGAAGTTCTAAAAAAAAGAGCATTGGTCAGGGCTGTGAGAACTGCTGTGGCCACCCAGAGGGCCTTGCTGATCTCTGCGAGCCAAGGAACAAGGAAGACAGCTCACAGGCCTGAGGGAGAGTGCCGTGTAAATACCAGCCGGAAGGCCTCCAGAACCACGCAGACAGGTTCAGAAATACTCAGAACTGCTCAATAATGCTTTTGTTTCTGTATCACTGAAAACGATCTTTCTACTCAGAAGTGTGAAATAAAAATAAGCTTAGAGATGTGAAACCCAGAGCGGGAGGAGCCCTACAGCTTTAACACCCCAGTGCAGTGGTGGGCAAACCACAGCTCGCGAGCCACATGCTGCTCTTTGGCCCCTTGAGTGTGGCTCCTCCACAAAATACCACGTGCGGGCGCACACATACAGTGCGAAGTTGACTTAAAACTTTAAGTAAAGTTTATTAAGTTAATTTTAGGGAACATTGTGGAGTGAAAGAAGATGTAGTGTCGAGGATTGGAAAGGTATGTTGAGATGGTTTGGACATATAGAGAGGATGAAAGAAAGGAGATAGACAAAACAAGTATACAAGACAAGTGTGAATGGGAGAGTTGGAAGGGGTCGACCTCAGCGAACGTGCCTCAATCAGATTGAGGACGTTTTTAGCAAAGGCCAGCTTAGGAGTACCCTAATTAAGTTAATAACAATGTACCTACCTAGATAGTTTACGTTTAAAAAATTTGGCTCTCAAAAGAAATTTCAATCGTTGTACTGTTGATATTTGGCTCTGTTGACTAATGAGTTTGCCGACCACTGCTCCAGTGCATGAGATGGGAGAGCAGACGTGGTCCAGGCTGGGGTCTGAAGAACCAGAGCAATGAGAGAGAAATGACAGGACTGGTGTCCTTGAGGAGAAGGGGAGAGGTAGGATCTGGGACGTATAGACAAGTAAGTGTTAATTCCTGGCTAAAGGTTAGAATCTGCCTAAGCAGTCATTTTTCAACCTTAGGCATAAGCCCTAAGATCAAAAGTGGTGCCAAACGAACCACATTTTCCCGTTTTAGAGGATCTCTAATTGATTAGCAAATCAGAGGGAGTCCAGACAGCTCATGGATGTGGAGGCTATTTCTGGGAGTCTTTTCCTTTAAGATGGAACTCTTTAAAAGTTTTGCTCAGACACCTCGAATTTGCTAAAAGATCACAGCTGAAGATTCCTGATGGGGGTTTGACATTACACCAGGTGCTCGCCTGGCTCACTGAGTTATTACCCTTCATCTTATGCAGGAAGGTGCCAGCATGCTTTATGAATTTAAATTAGTATTCAGAAATATGAGCGGTGTGGCGATGAAGAGATTTGGGCAGAAGTGGTTGTGGAGCCCTAACAATTACAGCTGAGAAAATACACTGAGATGGCCCGAACATCAATTTTGAAATAACCTTCCAACTTGACATTTTTGGAATTTCATATTATCCAGCACCGAAAAGGGAAGACAGATGGCTCTAATGGGCAAGTATCTCTCAGTATATTGACAGGCCAGCGTCAGGGGGGAAAGGTGGTGTGTACTGGACACAGGAGAAAGAAGCCAGCAGGTGTCGGTGCTGGCTGACCTCGGCAGTAAAGGCAAATTCTGGGCCAGAGTTTCCTTGTCCATGTCCTAATCCCTGGAACTCCCCCCCCCCCCCCCCCCCTGAGGGTGTGATTAAGGATCTGGAGATGGGGAGATCATCCTGACTTCCAGCTGATCTCAAGATCATGACAAAGGTCCTTACAAGTAAAAGAGAGAAAGCAGGACAGTCAGAGAAGGAGATGGGGCAACAGAAGCTGAGGTGGGGATGATGAGGTTGCTGTTTCTGAAGATGAAGGAGGGCTGAGAGTCAAGGGATGGGGCAGCCTCTGGAAGCTGGAAAAGGCAGAGACATTCTCCCGGGGGAACTGCCAACACCTTGATGCTAGCACAGAGAGACCTGTTTCAGATGTTTTACCTGAACTGTGAGAGAATCCATTTGTGTTTTAAGCAGCTAAGTTTGTGGTCATTTGTTACATCAGCAATGGGAAACAGATACACTTGTTTTTAACCAGATGACTGACTGAAGTTTTTATGAGAAAATAGAGGATATTTTTCATATCCCTTAGAAATAGAAAATATTACTCTGGGAAGGCAAAACAAAGCCCAATTAACGAAAACGATATAGGATGTAGGTTTTTCCCAACTAAATGGAATCCTTATCCTATTTTTGCAGCCTGGGAGTATGAAGGGGGAGCCTTCCATGTACCTGTCCACGTACCAGCCAAAGCAGCACCCCACGTGGACAGAATGGATCACCCCTCCTTCCACCCATTATGTCATGCTTGAGCAATTAGTAAAATTAGTTTGCAGTAATTATATCATTTCTCTACTCGACCCCTTCGACATGGTGTAAACATTTATGCAGATGGAGAATATTGTCAATAATCAAGTATTTATATAACATCTGCTAACCAACATTAGTTGGTTAGAGTGTTGTTCCAATATGCCAAGGTTGCGGGTTTGATCCCTGGTTAGGGTGCATACAAGAAGCAACCAACAAATGCATAAATAAATGAAACAACAAATCGATGATCCATCTCTCTCTCCCCCATTCCTCTCTCTAAAATCAATAAATAAAAAAATGTAAAAAAAAAAAAAGAATTTCCAAGGTCAACTACTTCACATTTGCATAGGTTACACATAAATCGAGGATCAGTTAGGATCAGGACAGAACACTCTGAGGGTGATTATGGAGAGGGATCTCTAATTCCTGGGAAGGCTTCTACATTATTCTGAGTGGTACAGGGCACAACAGGAAGACATGACCTCAAAATAAGGTGACATTTATAGGTACCAAGAGTTAGGACTTCAACATGTTTTTGGGGAAATAATTAACCCACAACACCTCCCACAGGCCACATGTCTGGGGGAAACCTTCCTTCAACAATGATTGAGGAACAGAGTGCCTGAATGAGAGACTGGGAGCTCCAGTTAAGATTTGGCCCTGAAGTCCTTGAAATCCTGGATGAAAAAGTTCCCCGCCAAGTTCCAAAGCTTCAGTGGTCCTCCTCTGTGCTGACTTCCAGCTAGAGGCTATAAATCACCTTTGGGAGCAGCTGATTCTTTTGCTTTGGGGAAAATATGCTGATTGTCCTTTTGTTTATGCAATGGAGCTTGGGGAAAATATGCTGATTGTCCTTTTGTTTATGCAAAGTAAAGCAAATGTCCTATTCTGAAATAAGGTGGCTCAAGATAAAGGGGCTTCTATAATAATATACACATCTGTCTTTATTAATCTGCAGAGTGTTCCTGGAGGAAGCAGCTGCGCCTGGATTCTGGGTAGGACAAGAACGGTGTCAAGTGCTTTCCCTTGCTTCGGTGGGGATGGGAGAAGTGGGTGGGGCTTGGGTTACAGGTGGTGCAATTTGGATGGAGGCTGAAGGCAGAGGAGGAGAAAGTACCCTGAAGCTGGAGCTAGCTGTATGGACTTGCAATAGATGATTATAAAAATTCTCAGGAATTTTGCAAGCTGGTTGCTAAACACAGCCACCATTCAAAATTAAATAACTTACAATTAAATTAAATGCATATTAAACACAAAGTTAATACCTAGTAAATACTAAAACCCATCACTTTGTAATTATATTGCTACCATTATTATTTACATTCTTGGATCAAATGTGTCTGTTGGTGGAAATATTACAGAGGGTATGTTACTGTGCCTCTCTGCCCAGTTCCCATTTGATGACATTGCGGTTGGCAGCTTGAAATAAGCACGGTGGGAGTATTTACACCATGGGAAGTTCCAACCCCATTCAAAATTAAATAACTTACAATTAAATGCATTATATTAAACACAAAGTTACTACCTAGTAAATACTAAAACCCATCACTTTATAATTATATTGCTGCCATTATTATTTACATTCTTGAATCAAATGTGTCAGTTGGTGGAAATATTAGAGAGGGTATGCTACTGTGCCTCTCTGCCCAGTTCCCATTTGATGACATTGCGGTTGGCAGCTTGAAATAAGCACGGTGGAAGTATTTACACCATGGGAAGTTCCAACACTCAGAATCAGCCTCCCCAGTTGTTAAACATCTACCAGCATGGGGGGCAGGGGAGATGGCAGTCTCTTTTGTCCTGGAAAAGGGGAATTAAGGAGCAGGCTAGTGTCTATGCATGGGCAAATCAAATGGGAGAGCCCAGCAGGTGACAAAGTGGCAAGAGGGGACATGTAGATAGAGTGCAGTTCAGCCCAGAGAGTCGACACCTCTAAGAATTTATAGACCATGTAAGCTCCATGCTAGCAACTGAATACTGTGGACTCAACTCCATCTGAGGCCCCTGTCAGAAAAATGAATATGTAAACAGGGCTTGAGGGTTCTATAAAGAGTCTCAGAAGGGAACCTGAGAAAGGACTGGGTTTCTGATCATTCCACAGGCAGGGGCTCCAACTCACGTCTTCAGAGAGACTGACCACCTCTTTGTTCCAGAAAGGCAACAACAGTCTTTCCTATGGTCTTTCTTAAGACCCCCAGACTCTCCAAGGTGGTGTTGTTTGTAGCATTTCCTAAAGTTGTTTGTCCACGAAATAGCTCAGGGTCACGGGTAAAGGCTCCATAATGACAAACTTTGGAAAGCTCTGAACTAGACACATGGGCCACATGGAAAGTATCCTGGCCAGCCAGGCATTTTCCAGCCCCGATCACAGTGATCCTTAAAGAGGAAATTTCCCACATGTATCGTACTCACATGGAGCTTTCACTAGAGCCCTTCCTTTAAAATACTCAATGAGAAGAAATCTTTTTGCAATGATCTAATAAGGGAGAATAAACACCGGGATATCTGGTGTTTATGTCATCTCCATTGTGTGTACAGAAAGCATCAATGAGGGCCAACATTGTTAGGTTTAGCAAATAAAAATATAGGATGTCCGGTTAAATTTGCATTGCAGGTAAACAAGAAATAACTTTCAGTATCTGCATGCCCCATACAATATTTGAGACGTACAAATAATACATATATATTTGTTGTTTGTAGTTTAGAGTCAGGACCTGACTGGCAATTGGCCCAAAGACCTCCAGAGACACCCCTAGAAGCCATTCTAGCAAAACTAAGGCAGTACCCATGTCTACCTAGAAATTCAGTCAACGATTCTTTCAGGGACTATTAGCTCAAACCTTCACAGAAGCCTCTATGCTTTATTGCAAAGGGCTGATTTTACAAACACTGTTCACTTGGCTTGTGAACAAACGGCTGCTGGGAAACAGGCCAGCAAGGGAGGGAGACTCCTGCCCAGGCGTCTCCCTTCCACATCTTTCTCTCTGTTACCTGTAGCTGCCATATCTTCATTTTATTCTCAATTTCCCAGGCTAATGAAGACCTATGATTCCATGCTCCAAAGATGGTGAATACTTCAAGCTGTATTTGTCTTGATACTGGTTTATACAGGTATTTTGCTGACAGAGTTCTCTATTTATGCTCCATTTGGACCAATGCTGATTATTTACCATTAGTTTGTAGCATTCCTGAATGGACTGGGGGAAAATCACTTTGTTTGGGCCATGAAGGGAATTAGAGGCAATTGGAGCAACTCAATATTCTAAACTGGCTGCACATAATTCTGGAAGTAGATAATCATCTGTGTGTATCTATAGATGGCTAACTTTTTTTTTTTTAAGAAAGCCATTTCCTGCAAGAGAAATGAGAACAGTTGGCATTGTTCTAATTACAGTTTCAGTTTTCCCCAGAATGCAGGAATCTTCACGTTCTTTTCAAAACAGCATGAAGTTGAAAGCTTCCTTTTAAAGAAAATACAACCTCATTTCAATGTTTAAAAATACCCCCTGTGCATAGGACCAATTGCTGCCCTACTTACAGCTTGGGTTTTAAGGATGTTGGCTGTACACGTTTTCATTAAATAATAGGAGGGGGAAAAACCATAATTTAAGAGTGCAATTACCCAGAAGAAAATTTTATCTCACTAGTAACTTCTTTGGCGAGATCTAAAGCCTACAGAAGCCTTGCTTTTGGAAAACAAAACAAACCAAACAAACTCTGCAACCTTAGCAACTATTTGTAACTGTTTTTAGAGTCAGTTTGTGGACAATGCCAAGTGCTGGCGAGGAGGGGAGTGTTGGTTCCCTCACATGTTGCCATCATAATCACGCACTGACCATGCAGTCCAGCAGCCCCACTTGTAGGTATTTACCCAAGGAAATAGAAAACCATGTCTACATAAAAACCTGTATGAGAAGGTTGATGCAGATTCCCAAACTGGAAATATCCCAAATGCTGCTCACCTGGTGATGGATAAACAAACTACAGTATTCCCTTGCAAGAGACTAGTATGCAGTAACATAAAGGAACAGACTATGGATGCACACAACAAGAGCACTGTGCTAAGTGAAAGAAGCCAGCTCGCAAGGCCACACACTGTGTGAATCCCCTTATGGTGGAAAAGGCAAAGCTGTAGGGACAGAGAACAGGATCAGTGGTTGCCAGGGGCTGGGGGTGGGGGGAGGAGGTTGACTGTGAAGGAACAGGAGGAAACTACTGCACTGATGGAAATGGTCTATGTCCCGATTGTAATGGTGGTTACCTGACTCCGTGCCTGAGAATTCACAGAATTGTAGACCTGGAAAAGGTGAATTTTACTGCATATAAATGATACCGACTCAATTAAACTGATTTTTAAAAATGGTCATTTTGTGACTTCCTATGTATCATGCTGATGTTGAGTAAGCTTTCAGTAACACTGCTGGTACAGACAAGTGCAGGGAAGGTGCGCAGGTTCTTTGCTCTTCAAATAACTAGTGCAGAGTCTGTGCTACAGGTGTCTTTCTGTCTGAGCAGGACACAGAGGTGCTCGGTTGACAGGCCCATGACTGACTGTAGGGCTCTGGGAGAACAGTGACCACCATCTGCCCCTCCTGGAAAATGACCTCCATCCCATGTCTGTTGTTCATCGCCCATGCCATCCATGGATGCCTGAACACGATGTGCCAAGAAACTGCTGAGTTTGTATCTGTTTGCTTGACTTTAAAGATCTCTCAACCATGTCATAACGGCTGTTTCATTATAACAAATGCTGTAATAAATATACAATCATTGACACAGATCCTGAAGCATATAGCCAGCAGGATGCAATACTCGCGGGGGGGGGGGGGGGGGGG
>NW_005370700.1:904504-950671 GCF_000412655.1 Myotis brandtii
CTCCTCCTTCTGATATTGTACATGAACCTACACTTGCTCCAGGAGCTACAAATGATAATCAGTATCATCTTATTCACAGAAGCTCTTTGAGGGCAAAAGATTGTATGCTTAGGATAGGAAGTGTCTAATGCAAATTTTAGGGCTCACTATTGAATTTGGGAAACTAAGTCTGATTATAATAAAGAAAAGTTTGGAGTATTTTCAAAGTATTCCCACATTGACTTTCTCTACCCACATCAGTTCAACATCATTTTGCTATAGCTGAGAACATAACAAAAGAGGACGCAAGGTGTAGACTTGACCAGCTAGCCATTGTAACAGTGGGCAGGAACACACACCTGGAGTTTGGGTGCAACCTCCACATACCAGCTTTGTTCATTAACCTCTCTGACCCTAGTCACCTAGTGGATTTTCTGTGATGATTAAATGAGATAACGTGCATGTAAATCACTTTGCAGATTGCTTCAACAAATGGTAGTGTTTGCCTGCGTGTTAACTAATTGATGGAAAGTGGTGCTCTCTTTTTATCTTGAGTGAACTTCACATTCTTGTCTTCTTCCTACGATAGAATCATCAGTGATTGCTGTTATTGCTCCTTCCCCGTAGGCAGTCACAGTGGATTATCTACAACAGGAATTTAATGCCAAGAGCAGAGTGTACTGTCGTTGTGAGAAGCTCTGGCTCAGTGACGAATGACAGCTCAGAGTGGAGCAAGTTTCCATGGGTGAACGTGCTCCCCAGAAGCTGGCTGCTGAGTCAATAAAGCCTTCTAGAAAGGATACGGCAGTCCACAGAGCTGACAGTGGCTCTGGTCCCTCACAACGGCAGTCCCACTGTGAAAAGAGTATTTACTGTGAAGCCATTTACTCTGAATAAATGTTACTGGTGCATAGCTCCTGAAACTTAATTTTTTAAATGAAAATTTATAATGTCTTTAGTTTTTCAGTAATAGTACTAAATACAGAATGCTCTAGAAGCTTTAAATATGTATTTTCCATGGCTTCTGTATCATTGAAACAGAAAGACCCTAAAAACCTATACATTTTCATATCCAGAATACATAAAGAACTTTCAAAATGCAATAAGAAAATGAACCACCAATTTAAAAAAAGAGCAAAATATTTGAACACACACTTCGCCAAATATGAGCTAAAGATGGCCAAATAAATATATAAAAAGATGCGCAGGGCTTTGCAGATGCTGCTGCCCCACAGCCACCCATGCCCAGCCATGGTGAACCCCACCGTGTTCTTCGACATTGCCATCAACATAAGCCCTTGGGCCGTGTCTCCTTCTACTTCTTTGCAGACAAAGTTTGAAACACAGTAGAAAACTTTCATGTCTGAGCACTGGGGGAAAAGTATTTGGTTATAAAGGTTCCTGCTTTCACAAAATATTGTGGGATTTATGTGCCAGAGTGGTGACTTCACAAGCCATAATGGCACAGGCAGCAAGGCAATCTATGGGGAGGAATATGGGGAGGAATTTGATGAGAATTTCATCCTGAAGCATATAGGTCCTGGCATCTTCTCCATGGCAAATGCTGGACCTAACACAAACAGTTCCCAGTTTTTTATCTGCACGGCCAAGACTGAGTGGTTGGAAGGCAAGCATGTGGCCTTTGGGCAGGTGAAAGAAGGCGTGGATATTGTGACAGCCGTAGAGCGCTGGGGTCCAGGAATGGCAAGACCAGCAAGAAGATCACCATTGCTGACTGTGGACAACTCTAATAAATTTGACTTGTGTTTTATCTTAACTACCAAACCATTTCTCTGTAGCTCAGGAGAGCACCCCATCTGTTGGAATGTTCTATAATCTTCGTGCTCTCGCCTCAGTTCATTGGGTTCCATATTTTCCTTACCCCGTCTCCAAGTCTAGCTGGATTGAAGAGTTAAGTTTATGATTATGAAATAAAAACTAAACAACAAAAAAGGATGCTCAGTCATGCACTGCAAATTAAAGTGAGATACATCTGTTAGAATGGCTAAAATTAAACAATTTACAATACCAAGTGCTGACAAGGAAATGCAATGACTGGATTTTTTATTCACTGCTGATGGGAATGCAAAATGGTACAGTCACTTTGGAAAACAATTTTGAAGTTTCTCTTAGAATTAAATATTTACCATATGACCCCACAACCTCACTCTTAAGAGAAATGAAAACACATGCCACACCAGTTTTTATAGCAGCTTTATTTGTAATTATCCAAACTGGAAAGAATTCAAATGTTGGTGAACATATAAACTGTGGTACATCCTTACAATGGAATACTATGCAGCACTAAAAGGGAACTAACCATTGATGTACCCAACAACTTGGATGGATCTCAAGGGTATTATGCTGGAATAAGCCAAACTCAAATGGCTACCAACTGAATGATTCCATTCATATGACATTCTGGAAAAGCCACAACTATAGGGGACAGAGAATAAGTAGTTGTTGCCAGGGGTTGGGGATAGTAGGGAAGGGACTGACTACAAAACAAAATAGGGGAACTTTTGTGGTGATGGTGGTTACACAACGACTTATTTTTATTAAAACTTATAATAATGTACACCTAACAAGGGTGAATCTTACTGGATATAAATCATAAACGTAATAAACCTGATGAAAGAAATTATGTTTATTTTTCCACTGATATAGTATTTAGAAAAAACTCTTTTAGGAGTGTTAAATATGTATTTTCTTTTCATGGTTTCTTTGTCATTGAAATAAAAGCCAATAAATATGAATTCGCTTTTCCATTTTAGGCTCAGACGTTTTACTGCCTCTTCCTAAATTAAGGCAACTCGTAAGAGCTTGTTTCCTTGGCTACACCTGCCCATGAGAAATCAAGAGCCTGGGTCACAGGACTTTTACTGGGCTCTAATCCCCTCCCAAAAGGGCTTGGGCCTACAATGCCACTTTTTCTAAGCTGGTGGCCAATATATATTATCCTTCCTGAGCTGAGGGAGGGAGGGAGGGAGAGAGGGAGAGAGGTAGAGAGAGAGAGAGAGAGAGAGAGAGAGAGAGAGAGAGAGAGAGAGAGATCAAGGATACTGATGTGGAAAAGTCGATCCAGGGTTTTGTGCTTCTGTGCTCCCCTGCACCTGTAGACTTGGCTTCAGTGATATCACCTGACACACTTGTGCCTGCTGCTTGTTCTTGCTGCTGGTCCCACCACAGCCCAATTTCAGGTCCCCTCCTCTTTAGTAGTTGCAAGGTAGTCTGTTCAAACACAGCCTTGGGAGGGGAGGGAGTTGTCAGGAGGAATTCCACAGATATCCCTTTCCAAGCAGCCTTGTTTGGTGCCCTAGAGCAGAGCAACATCCGTGGTCTTTCCTAGTTCTCTGGGACATCCCTAGACTCCCAGGCCTCTCTAGCTATCTGGTCTCCATTCTCAGGGATGCTCAGGGCCCAAGTATCAAAAGCACCCTCAATAAAAATAATGACTCACCAATCGAATGTTAGGGCTTTAAATGCTTTATGCCCTCTCCACAGCTCCCAGAGCACCCCACAGCTCCCCAAAGAAGATGGCCAAGGGCAGTCATGTTCCCTCAGAGACTGTCAAAGAGCAAATATTCCAAAATTTTGCCTCTTCCACCAAAGACAGAACTTTTGCTGAAGCTCACCCTTTTGCTCAGCACCTAACAATATAGTTTGTCTGTTGAATCAGCACAAAGGGTAAAAGGACATCCTTTACTTATGTAACAGGTTCCTCCACCCAAAATATCTCATCGATTTCCTCAATTTTACAAATACAGTTGCTTTATGCAGCAGTACTGTAGACCCAGTTCCCCAACCATGTACTTGGCTTTGGAAGGAATTTCAGTACTTCACATGAATGTGATATCTCTCGGTTGTAGGAATGCACCGTACTCTGCACCACCAAGGAAGGAACCCCTTATTAAGGTTCCTCTCCTGCTTAGGTGCACCCTCTTCCCTGCACCACTTTATTCTGAGCACTGCACCTGAGGTAGACAGATGGCAAAAGGGCCCCATTCTTCCCCTCCTGTATGCATCCCTCACAATGTCACTGTGCAACTCTTCCATCCAGAGGTGGGGCTGTTCCCAGCCCTTGAATCTGGGCGGCCCTGTGTCGTACTTCACAATGTCACTGCGCAACTCTTCCATCAAGAGGTGGGGCTGTTTCCCAGCCCTTGAATCTGGGCGGCCCTGTGTCGTACTTTGGCCAACAGAATGTGGCAGAGTGAGGCCTAGGCCTCAAAAGCCCTGGCATGCTTTTGCTTGCTCTCTCGGAACCTCGCCACCACCATCAGCACGTGGCCAGTCTAGCCCGCTGGGAGGATGAGGGTCCATGTGGAGAGGGCTCAGCCTGGCCCAGCCAACACCCATGCAGCCTGCAGACTGCACATGGGAGCAAGCCCAGCTGGGCTGACCCAGGCCTGAAGAACCAACCACGCTGAGCCAATGCAGACTGTGAACTAAATAAATGGTAGTGTTTTAAGCCACTAAGTTCTGGGTGGCTTGTTTCATGGCAAGAGCCCTTTCGGCCCCACCATAGGAAGGTCCCATTACAGCACAAATTGCTCTTTGTGCATATAGGTAGAGGGAAAATTTGATTTTTTTTGCCTTTTTCTGGTATTTGTGTTAAATATGGGTAGGAACTATCAGACTCCAATTCCCTTTCAACTCCATGTTTACAAACATTTCTTATGAGATCAATAGCAGGTATGTCATCAAAGCAAGCAAGTCATGTTCTGTCCCAACTCAGTTGTCACGGGTCCCACCAATAAGACACAACATAGCCAACATTGAACACCAGAGCATACCACAGAGACCGGGAATAAGACAGATGGTTGTTTAACAAAGAGCCCTGTTTAAGCAAACCACGAAAGAACTCTCCTATGGTCAAATATTACATTTAATAATCTCTTTATCACATTCCCCCAAACAAGTTTTCATTGTTGTCTTCATTGTATTCTTTTTACATTTGTCACATACATCTCTATAATACACAGAGGCAGACTTACAATTGCTATACATTTCCTATCATGAATTGTCTTTGGGTCAATACAGAATTAGTCGGGGTCAGTGTGGGAAAGAATGCGAATACTACCTTTCTCTGAAAGTAGATTCTTAATTGTTTAGCACCCTTTTTGTAAGAAGCGCATCCTTTGTTATCTCTGGGTAGGGAGAGTGTCAAAAATTATCATTAGTGCCTTTTCCTAGGAAGAAAAATGAAAGCACAGAAAGGTAAAGTAATATCAGTGGGATGATGACAGTCACGGCGGAAACTTGGGTTTTTAGCTCAGCATTCTACTTTGTGAACTCTACTTTGTTTAATATATTCCATCTCAAAAGGTATAATGGCTTTTCCCATTTTATAACATCTCTTTGGATGAATGTTAACTAAAAGGGCAGAACAGACAGTAAATTCCCACCAACTGATCATCCTGGCAGTTTCTTCTTGCAATTTTTTCCATCCACTAAGGAATCCCATAAATTATAAAGCCCCCCTCTGCTTCTCCATTAAAAATCATAATTGACTGCTACTATTGCGGCATTTCCAAGAGAACTACAATCAGTAGGGAGAAACCCGTGATCAGTGGCCATTCCCTTTAGCCAGGCCATTAGAGTGTGGACAGTGACCACGGTTAGCGCTCTGAAAACCTATCAGACCTGCAAAATTAATTTTAGGTATTTTAACTTTGCTCTAGTATTTGAGAACAAGTACTCATTGACCACAACAGATGGAACAACCCAGGTAACTCCCTTCAGTCTGACTCACACTGTATGTTTCCTAACAAGAGGACTGATGCTAAGAGAATACTACCTATATGATACAGTTTCTTCAATCCACCAGAGGAGGATTTGTTTTTTAATTGAAATGCACTGGAAAATAGCAGGAGTGTCTTCCACTTCTGTGAGGCTAAGTTCTACTTATGAAGAATATAAGGCCTGTTGCCTAAATGCATTTATGCCACTCTGGTCCAGAGAAAGAAAATGCATATTAACTTTCAACTTGATGCTTGCTTTCTTTCTTGAGCTTCCCTAGCGCCATCTTTTCACTCTGTGCAGGCTATCCCTGAGCCCTATTCAGTTCCACATCTTTTCCCCCGAGAGACATCAAGAATAAGAATGCAAAGCTGCAGCAGCCCGCATTTTTAGGGATGTATTTACAGCAGGACCTGGCTGCCTCTGCTGGAAGGGGCAAATAAACTCCTCCCAGGGATGAACATTTGGGGAGGGTGCAGGGGAGGAGGATGCACACTACAGCTCAGTTCTGCCTAACGATGGACAAAACATAAAAACATTCAGAGGAGAAAAGGAGTTTCCCCTTTTCCCTCTTTTAGAAAAATGGGAATTCAGAAATGTTTTCAAAAACGAAAAGTCCCTCCACTTGTTCCCTGAGCCTTCCTCCAGGCTTCACATTTCTACCTTTTCCCCAAAGTGCTTAGTACAGACCCCAACACTCCCCCCACCTCCTCAACCCTCACCCCAGGCATTTCCGAAACACAGGTAGGTACTTGTGAGAAGGGGAGCAACAGATAATACACAAAGACCATCACCCTTGGGAGAATTCAAGAAAAATCCTTAAATAGTAAAAAAAAAAAAGTATGTGGGTGGGGTGGGGTGGAGGTGAGGGCTATCAAGAAAAGTGTTATGAGATTAAGTGAAATACAAATACAAGAGGGGAAAAGCACAGACCCAATACAACAGGACCGCCATAAAAACATGTCATAAAGAGACAGACTACTGACGAAATGATAACGGGTATTGGGAGGGAGGAGGGTAGGAGGAAGACCATAAAAGGGAGTAAAACGTGGAGCAACCGAATTAGAGCGACGTGTACCTGAGTCATCAGCTGGTATGTGACTGCACGCCAGTGAGTGGTGAAAACACATTTGCGTTTTTAAAAAGCCCCGATTCAACGAATAGCACGGTGGGTGGAGAATGTCAGGTAACTGGACACAGATGTACCGCATGGAGCCGCGTGCAGGCCGATCCCGGGCCGTGCCCCGCCCTCATGGGAGTTCTGACTGACGTAGACCACGATGATGTCGCCCTTGAAATTCATCACCTGCCCGCTGGAAATAAACGTGGAGTTACTGTTTCCAGTCACATTTCCTACAGGGAGAGGAAGAGAGAACACGCAGAGGTGAGTCATCCATTCGCGGTGAGAACCGGGTCTTGTGAAAGGGAAGTTTCCCAATGAATGGAGGGGCGAGGGCGGCCTCTCCTCACCGACAGGTCTCCTACATGCACCGGGCACACCCAGGAGTTGTTTTTTTAAAATATATTTTATTGATTTTTTAACAGCGAGGGGCAATGGGCCCCACTCAAATTTTGTCATTTGCCACACGGAACTCTGGGAGTACTAGCAGGAAGGCACTGGGACTGTAGAATCAGAGACAAGATTCAGATGCTACAAAAGGGTTCCTGTGCCCACTTGTGATCCCTGTGCAGCAAACAGCCAACCGCCCCGCTATGGTCCAGTGTATCAGGAAGGGCAGTGTGGGCTGGAGGGGAGGTTGTCACCTGTGAGGCTCCTGGAGCCCACCTCAGCCCAGCCTGCTCTCTGACCACTCTCAGTCTGAGGCCTCTGTCACCCTGGATGCCTTTACACCTCCCACCTTCCCTGGAGGTCCCTAATGGCTCTGCCTAGAGGGCCATGGGGCCACTCGGGTTCATATTTAGCAGAGGTTAATCAATTTCCTTGACTTTTTTTTAAACCCTGGGGGGGGGGAGGGGGGATTCAGAAGACTAAAATGGGAAAAAATTGAATCCTATAAATCACTTTCCTTTTGAATGTTGAGGAGTGTGCTTCCCAAGTGAGCAGATTTAGCCAGTGAGTGAGCAGTTTAGCTAGTCTTTAATTAACGGGCCTTTTGAAAAACAAATAGGAGGGTCAACAAATGCTAGGAAACCTGCTACCTCTTATGCTTCTTCTATTTTAAAGACTGATGCTCGGAACTGAAAGTAAATGCCACAAACCAAGGAGACACAGAACTGCCCCAACACTCAGCATCACAAGCAGGACCGATGTCTGCCCAGGGGAGGTGAGCTTCCTCATCTTCCTTCTTCTCTATTGTGACAAAGCCTAATGATAATTCACAGAAATAAAATTGGTTCTGTCGCCACCCCATGTGAAGAGATCCTCTCCAAATGGGGAAGGCATGTGTTGGATGGTCTAATAAATACCCACGGCGCAAAGGCTATTCCTGTGGGGAGCCTTCCCTTCCCCCACAGGGTACCTGCAGCGAAGCCAGGACTGAGGCACAGTGGCCCATGAAAACGCAGGAATTTCAAATGTGAGCAACAAACCGAAAGTCACATGGGAAGATTTGTGACTCATGCTATTTCTCCCTTAGACATTCGTATGGGGTATATTCCAAGATGGGTAGTGGGGGTGGGGTCGTATTTGCTTAATAACCCCCCCCCCCCAGGCAACATGGGGGAGGTCAGTTAGTATTTCCATTCACCAACTAGCTCGATTGGCCCACATTCTCTGTTCCCTCTGAAACATACTGACAGGTGCTCCTAACATACAGTGAACTCGAAGCTAGGGGCTTGCTTTCTAGCATGCCTATGTCTTTCTGCTCCCACCAGTTACCAAGTTAGTTCTCAAGTATGTCCTTTTGTTAATTGTCCTGAAGCATGTAACAGTTTTCACAGAAATAATTTTCATGCTTATCCACCTCATTTTTGACCAGTTAATGGAGCAGGTAATTTTCTAATTACAACAGGATCAGTGCACACTCTCAGGACTGAAGTGCAGGAAGCATGCCTCGCACCAGGCGGGAGCAGAAGGGCCTGGGCATTCCAGAGTGACCCCTTACTTGTGAGTAATCAGTGTGCTGTGGGCTTCCGCCAGCTTATTTTCCAGAGGGAAAGGAGAGTGTGGGCCAGTCTATGGGATAAATGGAGATATGGAGAGCACCCATTACGGGAACAATAGTGATAGAAACACCACCCATCCAGGACTCACTGAGTGCTCCTTCATGCCAGGCTGGCTGCATTGCAGACACCAGCTCCCAGGTACTTGGCCTGTGAGCACTCAGGTTTGCTGTCTTTTTCCCTCTTGTGTTTGACATTCTTTTCATGGCTTGTCATAATGCAGACTCATGTGCAAATAATCTAATAACATCAATGTCATCCTGGCATCTCAGTCTCTGCAGAGCAGAAGGTGCATAACTGGTGATTAAAGGATGGTGGTTTCAGTGGCTGGCTGAGCACAGGAGGGTGAGGAAGGGGGAGGGGACAGAAGAGAGTGCAGGGATCTGAAAGCTCTCTGGTCTTGTCCTGACTCTGCCCCCACTAGCCTTGGAATGTGGGACCAACCACCTAACAACTGTCCAGACCTCAGCTGCTCATTTAGGAAATGAGCATCAGTCTTCAAGCCCTGCTAGCCTGGCAGGGTGCAGCCGCCTGAGAAGGCATCCAATAACGATTCAATGAATGAATAAATGAATGTGTGAACACCCCACAGGACAGCATGAGGGTCAAACGAGACAATAGATTTGATAATACTTGGGAAACAGCAAAGAATTGGTCACAGGTGCAAAGATGGCATTACTAGTCCCAGAATGTAGTAGTATTAGTGCTCTTGAACTCTCAAGGAATCAGATTTGGGGAATGCACTGAGCAGTAATGCTCTTTCCATCTCCGTCTTGTTGGGGGATCTCAATCCATCTTGAAGGTTGAAAGGGCATTTTTTCCTAGAAATCTAACCAACATTTTGTTTTCATTGTGGGAAGAATCCATCATTTTGACTGCCTCTGGTTTGAACACTCATCTATGTAATTCTACACAAAACCCTATAGTCTCGTTTCTTGTTATGCAAGTCAGCTATGAGGTGAATGTAGAACTCCAACCGATCACAGTTTAGAATGAGTTGGTAGTATCTTAATCCTATAATATCCGTCAGTCCTGAATTGTCCTTGCTTAAAAGTAGTAATTCCTTAAAATGTGCTCTTTATCTTTCGGAAGAGAAATGTTTTGCAGGGTTATGAAAGCTAACCTGAGAGGGCAAGACCTTGGATGGTCAATTAGTAGGTTGCCACGCCAGCAGGCTGCATGACCAGCTGGGTGCTGCAGGGCCTCTGGGTCAGCATGGTTGCCATGGTTTCTGCCATTAATACCTGGCCCCAAAGGGGTAACTCTTTCCACTGAGCACCAAGAAAGCCCAGGATGATCTGTTGATAGAGGGGACTCCTCCCTCTATCACAGCTGTAAGGGGGGTATGAAAAGGGGATGGTGCGGATAAGGCTTATCTACCATGCCTTAAAGAGGCCTGAGGCATTTAGCCCATAGAGCCTCTAGGAATCCAAGCAGAGTAAGAGCCCTGTGTCCCTCTTCCTTGCTCTTCTCAGCTGCCTTTCTGGCAGCTTTCCCCTACCAGGTATTTATTTTAAATTTATTTCACTTGCAGAAAGAGATGGGTTTGGGGCATGTGAAACAAAGAACTTGGCTCACAAAAGAATGGGTGAGAGCAAAGACTAACTTCCTGAGACAGCTGGCAGAGGAGAAGGGACTCCCAGGTCATGGTAGCCATCACCTCCTGCACAGACCCGGTGTCCTTCCCATGCAACCATCTGGGCCTGGCCTGGGTACTGCCCCTTGCTCAGCAGAGCAGCCAACTCTCCTGGGTCTGTGTTTGCCCTTATTCTGGGGGCACACTGAAGATTCTCCAACACACAGTAAACAAATGAAGTCATATCCCTGCTAATGATTTAAGGGGAGAGGAGCCGCGGCTTCAGGTCCAGGCTCTGCAGGGAGATAAGCAGGATGTCAAAACAGTCTTACGTCGACTGATCAAATTGTATCTGAAGGCTACCCAAGAGTATGATGTGGGAGCCAGAGGACATGAGGGTATTTAGTAAATTAGACATGTTGAAGGGTTTCTAACATTCAAAACGGGTTACTTGGCTTAACATGAATATTTAACGTGACTTAACCAGAAGAATGTCCAGGTAACTGGAGAAAGGTAAAAGTAGCATTTAGTTCAACAGAAACAATGAACAAATAAAGTGGCCCTTCACGATCAGAAAGTGGGGTCCTTGCTTTTATAGGGGCTCGATGGACTCTCTATTTCTCAGGCAGAGAGAAGCAGCTTCCTTTTTAGAACTGAATTCCTCACAGAATTTACATTTATAAGCAAGGGGATGCATTCTTCTCTTCTCAAAAGCTTATTATGTCGTTTAAAATGCATAATGTATGAATATTAAATCACAAGAACTATAGCAAATAAGACCATCCAGCTGTCAGTCGGATATTCTTTGGATGAAGAGAACTAAAAATATACACAAATATGCTCCAGCTATCCAGCTACCCTGGGTGCCTTCCGAATTTCTTAAAAACTGGTTTTATATTTAATCCATATGCTTCTCATGTGACTTTCCTTTTGATGGAAATGCATGCCCTGTTTTAGGCATTTGGAAGAAACTGGTGTATAATGATCAGGGAAGGGAAGCAGTATTTAATAGTTCCATTCTGAATCATGCTTGAAAATTACTTACAGTGGCTTATGAATGAAACCCTTCCAAAATGAGCCACATTAGAACAGAGAGAAGGCAAGCAGGACTGAATTAAAAGTATACAGTGAATTAATTTTTCATATATTTTAAAATAGTGCATTGACTTTTTGCATAAATGAATGCTCATTATTATTACCAAATAACAAAATTATAAAATATTTTGAACTTATAGAATCAATGAGCCCTTAGCTAAAAGTGAAACACAAGTTAGTGGATGGCATTCCAGCAGGAGAGAGAAGAAAGAAATAGAGGACTATCTTTACAGGAACACCTCTCCCTGTCTCTACATGGTCCCCTTTCCAGAGCACACAGTTCCAGTCCCAGCTCAAATGCTGCTTCCTAAACCAGGGATGGCAGGCATGCTGCTATGTGGCTACTGTTCCCTTCTGTGCCCTGGGCAGCCCTTCACATGGGGGGAAGGGAAGAAAAGGGAAGAAAATTGGGGTAGGAAAATCTTTGAGAATGAAAATGGATGGTCAAGAATAGTCACTTCAAGAGAGAGTGGGGCCCAGGGAGGGGAGACTGCAGACGGGGAACCTAGGGGGCCAGGCATGAGCCCCATCCTCCAGTGCCCTTGGCTGCCAGACATCTGCCTTGGCGACCTCTGCCAATTGTGTCTGTGTGTCCTCTACCCAGGACATCTAGGTCTGCCCAGGGCAGTCAGTCCTTCCATCCCCTACTCCTCCCATCCCCTCCCCTGCTCCCCAGAACAGACGGAGGAAGTGGAAAGCTAAGAGTGAGTTGGAGAACAAACAGGGAGCTCTGGTTTCTGTTTCTCTAGCTCAGTGGTCAGCAAACTGCGGCTCACGAGCCACATGCGGCTCTTTGGCCCCTGAGTGTGGCTCTTCCACAAAATACCACATGCAGGCACGCACGTACAGTGCGATTGAAACTTCGTGGCCCGTGCGCAGAAGTTGATATTTTGTGGAAAAGCCACACTCAAGGGGCCAAAGAGCCGCATGTGGCTCGCGAGCCGCAGTTTGCTGACCACTGCTCTAGTTATTCATGACTGGATGAATGAATGAATGAATGAATGAATGCATGCATGCACTTATAAACACTTAACATACAGGGACCAAGCCACCTTGGGAGATTGGAAAGGTCCGGTGTGGCAAAGGTCATAGTAATTCCTATGATTGCTTGTGGCTACCAAGAGATGGGTTGTTGGTAAAGGTGTGAATGTACCAGGCTCAGTCAGAAAGACTCCAGGACCAATTGTGAAGGGCTTCCCAGGGTACAGAAGGGGACAGCAGCCACAGAGCAGCATGCCTGCCACCCCTGGTTTAGGAAGTTGCATTTGAGCTGGGACTAGAACTGTGTGCTCTGGAAAAGGGAACAATTTAGTGAGAGGTGTCCCTGTAAAAGGGGCTGACATTGGCCAAAACTTAGGTGGGTGAAGGGGAACAACAGATGAGAGGCTAGAGCAGTGATGGCGAACCTTTTGAGCTCGGCGTGTCAGCATTTTGAAAAACCCTAACTAACTCTGGTGCCGTGTCACATATAGAAATTTTTTGATATTTGCAACCATAGTAAAACAAAGATGTATATTTTTGATATTTATTTTATATATTTAAATGCCATTTAACAAAGAAAAATCAACCAAAAAAATGAGTTCGCGTGTCACCTCTGACATGCGTGTCATAGGTTCGCCATCACTGGGCTAGAGGGAGGTGGGCAATGGAGGGCTTTGTCTTCTCAAATTATGGATTCCTTTTGTGTTATCCATTCCCTGACCTCAATCCCTCCTTGGTTCCCAAGCTTTTTTCAAGTCTCCATGGCTCAGTGGACCCTCAATAAAGATTTGGTAGAAAAAGAAATATGCAGCTGGGGTTCATTAGGAATCATTGTGGGCCTGTAAATAAACAACTCTCTCCAGCTCAGGAGTGGCTGGACTCACTAAGTGATTTCAGGAGCCAAAAGCAAGCCACTGGCCAGCTCGAGACACATTAATTATAAGCAGTTGCTACAAAGAACAAGTGCTGGCGAGGATGTGAAGAAAAGGGAATCCTTGTGCACTGCTGGTGTGAATGCAGACTGGTGGAGCCACTGTGGAAAGCAGTATGGAGTTTCCTCAAAAAATTAAAAATGGAACTGCCTTATGACCCAGCAATTCCACTTCTGGGAATATATATGAAGAAACCTGAAGCACTAATTCAAAAGAATATGTGCACCCTATGTTCATTGCAGTATTATTTACAATAGTCAAGATGTGGAAGCAGCCCAAGGGTCCATACAAAAAGCTGTGGTACAGTTACACAATGGAATACTATGCAGCTATAAAAAAACAAGGAAATCTTACCTTTTGAGACAGCATGGATGGACCCGGAGAGTATTATGCTAAATGAAATAAGCTAGTCAGAGAAAGACAAGTAATATATGGTTTCACGCATATGTGGAACCTAAGGAACAAAATAAAGTAACAAAATGGAAACAGGCACATAGATACAGAGAACAGACTGACAGTTGTCAGAGGGAAGGAGGGATTGTGGGGCTGGGTGAAAAAGGTGAAGGAATTTAGAAAAAAAACACACAAAAAAGCCACAACAATTTAAAAAATTATAATAATAAAAATATAATCAGTTGTTTTTTCTTTGACATGAAATAGTTTTCTAGATATAGGGAGAATTATCCAAACTCCAGGCAAAAGGGCTTGTAACCAAGGTAACCAACATCATGTCAAAAGGATAATAATGTAAAATGTAAATTTAAGACATGATTATATATGACACTAGAGGCCCAGTGCATGAAATCAGTGCATTGGGGGGGGGGTGTCCCTCAGTCTGGCCTGCACCCTCTCACAATCCAGGCCCCTTCGGGGGATATCTGACTGCTGGTTTAGGCCCGATCCCGCAGGCAGTCGGACATCCCTCTCGCAATCCGGGACTGCTGGCTCCAACCCACTCACTTGCCTGCCTGATCACCCCTAACCACTCTGCCTGCCTGCCTCATCATCCCTAACCACTCGCCTGCCTGCCTGATCGCCCCTAACCCCTTGCCTGCCTGATCGCCCCTAACCACTCGCCTGCTGCCTGCCTTGCCCCCAACTGCTCGCCTGCCTGATCACCCCTAACCACTCTGCCTGCCTGCCTCATCGGCCCTAACTGCTCACCTGCCTGCCTGATCACCCCTAACTGCCTCTGCCTCAGCCCCTGCAGCTGTAACTTCATCCAGAAGGTCATTCGGCTGCCCAGTCTAATTAGCATATTACGCTTTTATTATTATAGATAACCCAAACTATGTTTTCCCCCTTCATTGGTTTTGGCTAATAATTCTCACTGGTCTTTAATAAGAGTTATAACATTGCTAAAATAGCCTTGACATTGAGTATTACTTTTAAAAAATAGACTGGTAGAGCTCTTTGAAGAACCATGATTCTCCTCAAAAGGATCCTCGGTGCAAAGGAGATACTCTTTCCTACTGAGGAAGTAACTAGTCATTATCCTTTCTCTAGAAACCACTTCAACTGGTTTTATGTTTTTAAAACACCCACACATAAAAATCCAACACCCAATAAAAATGCCACTTTAAGTCCTGAGAGCAGTGTCTTCTAGAAGCTCAAATAGGATTAGCCACCGCCTCTTATCTTTCACCCAAGCTCATCCTCTTTCTCACATTTTGTAGAACACAAATCATGACAATTAAAAAAAGGCAATAATGAGAACGTGCTATTTTGACCAGAAACCAGAAGGCCTGTTCATGTAGAAGTAATTATGGAAGGAACAGCCTCAAAAATCAATCTGGCTGCTGCTGCTGCTCAGGCAAAAATGAACTTGGCCCGCTTGCTGGCATCCGCAGGCAGCATCTCTACGGATGTGTTGCACGACTAAGCACCAGACGGGACAGAAAAAGCAACATAAGCTCTTTGGAAATTAACACAACTTAGTTGATGACACACTTTTTCTTTCCCTTTCCTCCAAGCCTATATGTTTAAAGCTGGAGAAATAAAAGATAAGGAAAATGAGACAAGGGCACCGTTTTAACTTTATGTCAAGGGAGAACACAGATCTGGCTCTGGGTTTCATGACATTGAGAAAAAAATATCACCTTAAACATGGCCAGCACTGTTCTTCAGGAACCGTCGATGATTTTGACACTGTGGCCAACATCACCTTCCTGGTGTCACCAATTGAAAAACCGGTCTGCTCCTACCATGGCCTCTGCTATGCTGAGCTTCTGCCTCCCCATTCTCCTCAGCCCCTCACACTAGTGTTCAATGGGAAGAAAAGTCACTACTAAAAAGAAACAGACTAGCCCTAGCCTGTTTGGCTCAGTGGACTGAAGAGTCCTAAGTTTGACTCTGGTCAAGGGCACATACTTCGATTGCATGCTCAATTCCCCAGCCCCAGTCAGGGCGTGTAGAGGAGACAACCAATCAATGTGTCTCTCTCACATTGTGGTTTCCCTCTCTCTGTCTCTCCCCCTTCCTTCCATTCTCTCAACACATCAATGGAAAAATATCCCCGGGTGAGGATTAACAAAAAACAACAACAAAAACAGAACAATAGAGCTGAACTTTTAGTATTGGAAAGTCCTTAACATCTTTAAAAACTGTGGAGGTGTTCTGAAGGAAAAACACATCAGTTCTTTGAAAAATAGCCCTCCTCTGGGTCTGACTGAGAATTGATATTATAGAGTTTACACATCAGTGGTTGTAGCAAAACCACAAAACTTAGAAAGCAGATTCAAGTACACTCTTCTCCCAAATAAGCCAGGGGCACCATCAGCGACATCTCTGTGTTTAGGGCAGGGATTGAACTATCCAGGGTTATGAAATAATTCAAAGACTGGCTGCTAGCACCACTTGTAGTAAATAAAAGGGTTGGAAAGAAAAAGAAAAAACAGCCCAGGGTCAAGGTAGTCCATGGACGGGCTTTTTGGGGGGGCTTGAGGGGGAGAGGGTCAGAGGATTCTGTGCAACCCCTTAAATAGTATATATCCATATATTCATTTTTCTGGAGAGTGTCTATAGCTTCCAGAAGATTCTCAATGAGATCCTGACACTCCCTACTCTCACCCCCACACACATGTTGAGTGAGAGGGAGCCCTCACCATGCAGCATGATTTCTTGTAACTACATAATAAGACAGAAGGTGTTTTCCCCTCCAGAAAAAAAAAACTTTTAATATAATTGGTGGTTTTATTCATGCTCAAACAGTGGTGCAGTAAATGTACATAATAAATCTCTATAATGATTTTTAATTGTAAAATTATTCTCCAGGTGCCATCAATATATGTGGTGGTTACAGAAGGGATTTCTCACAGAAAGCATTAAGGAACACTTTACTGCTTTGTTAACCTGGTATAGAACCAACAAGCTACTCTCAATAAATATTAATTAATAAGGATTAACTACACAATTTTGTTTATTCTCCTGAAATTTATAAGAGCTTCTATGGGAGGTGATTTGAGACCTAGATAGCTTTAAAACAACAACAAAACTAGAAATCTGAGGGAATGCTTAGCTGTCAGCCAGGCCTGAGGTCAATGTTGACTTCGGGGGGTCAATGCTGGACTTTGAGGCCTAATCCCATCATGAGAGGTCGGAGCACAAAAGGGACATGTAGAAATGAAGAGACAGGACAGTAGCACAGTTCACAAACCCAACCCCAGGCCTGAGACACAACCCATCCTGTAAATAGTCCTCACAAAGAAAATGGGAGAGCTGAATGTTTCCCATGTCGGCTTTGCTTCTCCCTGAATGACCGGTGACACTCACCCCCAAGCCCTGTACCATGAACAGGCCTTTTTGCTCAGAAGGGAGAGACCAAGAGAGCCACTTACCAGATGCAGGCGGCTGCTCACTGGAGGGGCTTCCAGACCCAGGGCCTCCCCTGCTGGAGCTGGGAGGCTGTGCATCAGCCTCATTCCAGGGCTGGCCTCCGCCCTCCGCCTCTTCAGCTGCTTCTTCAGGTGGAAGGCCCATGCCGTAGGCGCATTGGGGCAAGGGTCCACTTTTGGGGGAACCCAGAAAGGGCTCCCGGTCCTCCCCAGAAGGGTTCCCGCAGCCTGCGCAGCCATCTGCCGAGGTGGAGGCCGCCCAGTGGGGACAGTTGCCGCCCTCCACTTCTTTTTGCAAGTACTTTTCGGAGGACATGGGAATCCAATCGGTCCTGCACGGGGGCTTGGCCAAATTGCAGCTTTCGGAATCGGGCAGGCTCTCTGTTCCGGTGAAGGCCTGGCTTAAACTGTCATCCTCCCCCACCTCCAGGGGCTCCGGGAAAGGGGGTGTGGATCTGCTTCCCGGCCCAGTGAGGCCCAGTAAGGAGTGTGGGGTCTGGGGCGGCCGGTCCACGTACTCGTCTTCCATGGGAATCTGCTTGAAGGAGTCGCCCTCCATCTCGCTGACCAAGGTGAGCATCCTGGTGTCTTCTGCCTGGGCGCAGCCTGCACACGCGCCCCCGCAGATCCCCGCTCCTTCAGGCCAGCACAGGTCTTCCGAAAACATCTTCTCTTCCAGGGTCAGCAGTAGGACCCCGTCGCAAAGTTCCCGCTGGCTCGAGGCTTCCATGGGAGTGCGGCTAATATTGCTTCCTGAGGGTTCCTGCTGAGTGACATTCGGGGGGCAGAAGGATTGATACTCAGCTATTAGAACAGGGTTCTGCTACACACTGCCGAAAATGGGGTTTATTTCCAACATAACAAGAACAGGTGGAACACTCACTATGTAGGAATTTGTGTTATTTAAAATTACAGAGTGGGGAAGAGCCCTAACATAGAATGCAACCAGCAACAAGTGAAATCTAACTGCATTTCACATGAAGAGCATGTTCATGTTGAAACAAGGGCAGGAGTCAACCCAAATAACTCCACAACACGGAATTTTGACTACAGACTTTCAGTCTAAATTAAAACACACACACACACACACACACACACACACACACACACACACACACACACCCTCTAAGGAAATACTGAACTCAAAGTTAGTCGCTTTGTTTTTTGTTGTGGTAGGGTTTAGTAATTGAAAGTACTTTCTATGTATCCTGGAATTGAGAATAATAGGAGGCAGGTTTTCTGTTGTTGGAGAAAACATGATTCAATGGAACAAGGAAAGAACAGAAAGTGCTGCTGGGACAGGAACTGGAGAAATCAGTATGAGCTCGTCGTGGTTTAAAATTTATACATTTTTATACCTAAGAAAATAGATCTAAAGGACATAGTGAGATAACTAGTGAAATTTTAATATCAAATGTGGATTTGGTAATAGTATTGTACCACTATTGAAATTCTTGATTTTGATAAATGAACTCTGGTTATATAAAAGAATGTCCTTGTTCTTAAGAAATTCACAATGATGTATTTAAGGATACTGGAGCACAATTCACTCTAAAATGGTTCAAGAAAAAAATATATACAGATACACACATAGAGAGCACAGCCCGGCCAGTATGGCTCAGTGGTTGAGTGTTGACGTATGAATCAGGAGGTCACAGTTTAATTCCCAGTCAGGGAATGTTCCCCAGTTGCAGGCTCAATCCCCAATGTGGAGTGTGCGGGAGGCAGCCGATCAATGATTCTCTCTGATCATTGATGTTTCTATCTCTCTCTCCTTCTCCCTTCCTCTCTGAAATCAATAAAAAATATTTTTTTAAAAAGAAAGCACAAATAATATAGCAATATGTTTAGACAACTGGTAGACCTGAGAATAGGGTATGTGGAAGTTCTTTGTACTATTCTTACCACTTCTCTATAATTTTGAAATGATATCAAAATAACTAACTACAAAGTAAAAGAAAATGGAAACTTGTTCCTTCTGGAATCTGTAATAGGCAATTATGATTGGCACTAAAAAGAATATAATATCTGTACACAGAGGTGACAGAAATGGAATGCAATACAAAGCATCACTTCTCTATAATTTTGAAATGATATCAAAATTAATAGTTATCAAAATAACTAACTACAAAGTAAAAGAAAATGGAAACTTGTTCCTTCTGGAATCTGTAATAGGCAATTATGATTGGCACTAAAAAGAATATAATATCTGTACACAGAGGTGACAGAAATGGAATGCAATACAAAGAAAGCAGCATTTAGGAAGAGTACTGACCTGGGCTCTGGGTTATTCTGTGGGGATCAGCCCTGGGATTTGGGGTCCCATCCCCTCAAGAAAGTTCCTCTTAATACAATGGGGCTCAATATTTGACTAAGAACTATCTCAGCCTAATTGTTAAAAGTACTACAAGGAGCATTTAAGACTTTTAAATTTACCTTATTTCCACTTAGGCGGCCGCATGTCTCGTTGACCCAGCGCCACAAATTAGCTAGAAAAACAAAGCAAAGATAAGATCTTCATAGTACTTCCTATTTCTAATTCAATATCACTGACCACTATGTCAGTTCAGTATTATCTTTATACATAACCCTCTGTACGTTTTTCAGAGGGACTTCTTGAAAGTGAAAACATTCAAAAGAAAATCAACCTATTTAAACACTATAAAGACATCTTACCCATCCTGCTCCATCAAAACAAAACTTTCTGATCCATGCAAAGCCAAATATGATATACTAATGTTGCATTGAATACCTTGGGGCACATTTGAGGGTATCAGAACTGCTGATAGGAAGATAGTCACTCTCAGACCCTTAGCAATTAATCTTTGACTTCAAGGGCCTAGGTAGGCATTGTAGGGGAAAGGAGACAACGTGGTGGAGATGTGACTTTCCAGTGAACCAGCTCAAATATACGTACAATAAAAGTCAGGTGCATGTTGGAAGGCTGCGGCAGACCCCACTGGGTTCCAGCAGGCCCCAAATCTTTTTCCACTATACTCTGTTGCTTCTCAGGAAAAAAGAATATGTTCTGTGGTATATGCTCCATCAAAACAAAACTTTCTGATCCATGCAAAGCCAAATATGATATACTAATGTTGCATTGAATACCTTGGGGCACATTTGAGTGTATCAGAACTGCTGATAGGAAGAAAGTCACTCTCAGACCCTTAGCAATTAATCTTTGACTACAAGGGCCTAGGTGGGCATTGTAGGGGAAAGGAGACAATGTGGTGGAGATGTGACTTTCCAGTGAACCAGCTCAAATATACGTACAATAAAAGTCAGGTGCATGTTGGAAGGCTGCGGCAGACCCCACTGGGTTCCAGCAGGCCCCAAATCTTTTTCCACTATACTCTGTTGCTTCTCAGGAAAAAAGAATATGTTCTGTGGTATATACAAATTATATCCCCATCAACTTTTCCAAATAGACATGATAACATTTAAAAAGTCAAATCCATGAATTTTAAAAAAAAACTATGAAATTACATCATACAAAGATAAACTTTTATTCCACCTCCACTGAATTCTAATGTTGAATTCACTAAAATAGACATGATATAATTTAAAAAGTCAAATCCATGAATTAAAAAAAAACTATGAAATTATATCATACAAAAATAAAATTTTATTCCACCTCCACTGAATTCTAATGTTGAATTCATGGGTTGTCAATTCTCCATAAGAAGATAATCAAGTAATAATCATAGCTAATGGCACCTATGATGTGGCCTTGCCCAGTTTACTTAACTTATCTGAGCCTCAGTTTCCTCATCATGAAACCAGGGAAATAACAGTGCCTACTTCATAGTGCTGTTGGGGAGATTTAGTTAGTACATGTACTAGTAAAATGCATACAGCAGTGTATGCATTTACTGAATAAATAGTCAATACATGTCAGTTATTGCTATCATCATCGTTATTATTTCATTATTATAAAATTACATAAAAATAAAGGTACTCCAAATAAAAGGAAAATTGTAGCTCTTTCCTTGTAGAGATTAGTACCAGACAATTACAAATGGTGCCAAAATATTTGTGCAGAGATAATAATCATAACTACTATGACAATCTTTCTCTTACAAATGGTGCCAAAATATTTGTGCACAGAGATAATAATCATAACTACTATGACAATCTTTCTCCTAGAGTATTTGTATTTACTTCTACATAAATAAGCACAATGGATTTTATTTGTTTTGCCAGAGAACAATGAATTGGGCATAAAGGGTGTTTGATCTTAGTTTAAGCACAACCACCTCAAGGCACTTATTTTTAGCAGATCACTGGATGTAGTCAACAGGCAACATACACATCTTCCAAGGCATATACCTTGAAATGTATCTATTTTTAAGATTCATTTTCAAAATCCCCCATAGACACCATACCTGTTAGTGCTTTCCCTTGTTTCCGGTAGTAAACAGCAGAGATGACAACAGCGACTAATGCCACAGATACGAAGAGAAGCAGGATGATCAGACTGGGCAAGAAAATCTGGGGCTCTGTATCAGAAAAAGGTTTAAAAATGGAATTAAAGGTGATTTCATTTTTGTCTCTAAGCTCAAAAACAAAACCCTTTACATCAAGCCCCAGAATCAAGGCTTCTGGTCTGGAATAAGAGAAGTGTGAAGGCCCCGACCCTGACTGCAGGTTTGTCACAGAACACTCATGTTCCAAAGGGTGGAGTCACCAGCATGGCCCAGTCCCACTGTCCAGCATCACTCCAGTGAGGTCAGTCCAGGACCATCTTGAAATGTTTCTACTTAGAATAACTCAAATCCTGTTTACCAGGCCATCCAGCTCCATCTTTGCTTACCTATGGACACTTCAGTCTCCCCAGGGGACTGGCCTCTGAGGCAAAAGGAAGCCCCTTATCATACCTCTTTTTAAATAACCACAGGCACCAGGGTTGCTGTTTTTATTCCTTTGGTTATTTTTCGTATTATCTTCAAAAAAATGGTCTTTTAAAAATGCTGCTCTGACTGTGTAGCTCCATATCCAGAACCTTAACACTGGCATCTTCAATCACCATCTTCTGTCTCCCCAAATGTCAAATCTAAACCCTCAATTTTCTTAGTCAAAGTTCATTAACCCTGTTCTTCTGTGGCTCAGGTCCTCTTGCTTCATTAGAAAGGTCTTCTTTACACGTACGCCATCCCATGTGCTGTGATATCTGGACCCACCTCCAACCGTCTCACTCACCTGCAAAACCAGCAGCCACTATTAACTGTCACTTTCTATCACTCTTTGACACCATACTCAAGATTAATTTGATCTACAAATGATAGCTATAGTCTAACAAGTTGCTAATTCTGGTTGGTGACCAAAATCTCCCATAGACACTCGTACTGTGACCATCACCAGCCTACTATATTTGGGCATTTTAATTTATGTTTGCAGATCAGTTTTCTTTTCTTTTCTTTTCTTGTTTTTATACATATAAATACATTATTAGTTCTCCATTCCAGAGTAAAATATTATCACATAAACAACATATCTAGAATCAAAATACTGACAAAAATGAAATATTAACCTAACTGTGGATGGGATGAGATAGAAAGGGAGAGATGAGCCCTCCGGATATGGAAGGTAACCTGGGGGAATCTATAAGAGCTGACTAGACCGAGACACATCTACCAAGCAACCTGCTGTTTTTAAGCATAGCATGGAGGAAGGGGGATAGAAGAGGGTATAGGGGGATAAATGGTGATGGAAGGATACTTGACTTGGGATAGTGAACACACAATAATACATTGTACAGATGATGTGTTGTGGAATCGTGCACCTGAAACCTGTATAATTTTGTTAACCAGTGTCACCCCAATAAATTTAATAAAAAGTAAAAAAATAAACATACCATTGGGTAGTTCTGTAGACGGCAGAGAATAACTACAGACCACGTCTGACTTATTGGTCCCGTGACGTACTTCCATCTGTCCAAGACTGGTACAGCTGTGGGAGTTAAGTGCTTCCATTTTATATTCTTATTTTTCAAGAAAAGAAACAAAGGTTCTAATCCACTAGACTGCTAGCTCCTTCAGGAGAGGAACCCATCTTTCTGGACATTTGGATCCCCAGTGCCTGTCCACACATCATCCAAGTGGACAAATGAATGAACAAAAGTAAATACTGCCAGTGTTTTCTAAGAGTATGGCCCAAAAGACAGTAGATTGGTGTCTTCAGTATAGAAGATTCCAAATGCTTCAATTGCCAGGGGATAAACTTAAAAAAAAAAAGTCCTTATTGATTTTAGAGAGAGAGGAAGGGAGAGGGAGAGAGAGAGAGAAATGTCGATGAGAAAGAAACATCAATTGGCTGCCTCCTGCATACTCCCTTCTGAGGATCGAGCCTAAAAACTGGGCATATGCCTGACCAGGAATCAAACCAGTAACCTCTTGGTACATGGATTGATGCTCAACCACTGAGCCACACTGGCTGGGCACTGATACACTTTTTTGATGAATGCTCTTTAGAAGTTGAAAACACAGAAAACCTTGTCAACATAAAACTTGGATAAGTGGATTAGGAAATAAATATTTAATGAGAATTCATATATTGGGAACTGAAAGAATCATTATGTAATGAAAGGACCCAGGTTCCACTATAGATACACTAACATAAGTGTGAAATAGTATATATGAGGTGATTCATTTAAAATGATTAATTACTGCACAAGACTGGAAACAACCTAAATGACTATCACTAGGAAACTTATTAACTCAATTACGGCACATCTCTACAATGAAATATTAGGTATCTATAAAAAGCCATGAAGATCTAAGTGAACTAATATGGAATGAGCTTCCTTCAAGATATATTATGTGAAAAAAACCATGGTGTTTACAGTATGCGAACATTTATGTAAACAGGCGTCTTCTTTATGCACATACACACATCTCTGGACAATAAAGCAGTGGTGTTAGGAGAATGTGTGTGGGGGGGCGGTGATGGGCATTAGTGAATGATAACAAGTGTCATCAATCATTTTCAACTACGTAAGGTTAGAAAAGGGAAAAAGGAGGCGGAAACTCTAAGTCAAAGATGAAGCCAAACTGAATCTAGAAAGTAAGGCATGTAAGTCACACCAGGTTGAAGGCTGGTTGGACGGGTTTATTTTGCCCACACTGAACTGACAGGCTTTTCCCATTTTGAATGTGGCTTCAAGGGGAAGCCTCACAAAACTCAAACAGTCTGTGTCCAACCCAAACAAGAACGTGGAGGTTGAGTTACTTAAAATCAACACACTGCCCGGGCTCCTTCGTTGTCACTTACTTGGTCCAGGGTTTGCATTTTTCTGTGGAAGAAAAGGCATCGGAGAAATAGCCTACAAGGCAGGGCTCACACACCGTGTCTTTGTTGAGCTGCACTGTCAAAAAAACAAAAGGACAAACAGAACAAACAAAAGCCAAACAAGGACACTTAGATATCGGCCAGGATGGTGGTCCCTCTGCCTCTCACCTCCCCCCACTCCCTGCCCTCGCTGCCTGTGGCTCATTGCTTCAGCCCCCACAGGGCCTTCCATCCCAGCAGTAGGTTCAGGTTTATTATGTTCAGGAGGGTAATTGGCTCAGTCTCAGGCTACTAATGCCAGTATCTGAGTTAGGTCCTGACCCTTAGCTGTTCAGAACCACTGTCCTGGTCACTAATACTCTGTTTCCTAGCCGGGGAGCCTGCTGTCTACTTGCTTTAACCACGCACCTGCCTGATCTCCCCTTTCAGCCTTTTGGACTTACATTAACCTTGATCCACAGAGAGTGGCAGTCCTCTTACTGCTTTTAAGGACAACTTCTTGACCTGACCTCTCTGACCAGCTTAATCTCACCAGTTCAAGCATGTGAGTGACAACAGTTTTCTTAAAAAAACAAAACAAAAAACTCCTACAGGTCTCTTTCTATTAAACCAAGGGCTGGTAGCAAACTTTTTCTATAAAAGACCTTATGGTAAATATCTTTTGCAGGCCTTCTAGTCTCTGCTGCAAATACTTGTAGCATGAAAGCAGTCATAGGCAATATGTTAAAAAAAAAAAAAAAGGGATGTGGGATGTGGCTGTGTTCCAATAAGACTATTTACACAAACACAAGTGGTAGGATGGATTTTGGACCCCTGCCTTAAGCCACAGCACTGAAAGCAGGAATTGATCCTGCTTCGCAAGCTTTCTTCAGCACCCTCATATTCCTTGCAAACCATATTATTAAAATAGGAAATGTCTCAGATTTCCTATGTCTATTAGCTGCTGACATGTGTAGACCTTTGGGAATTCCAATAAAGAACATTGACTACTATGTGGGGTATCATGATCACGCAACTGACTTGCACCAAAACCACAAATTACTCTTGAAATTAGTAGCACTTCTGTGATTACTTTCATGAATAAAACACTAAAATAAGAAATTACATGTTCTTTTTCCAGGGTCAAGTGGGAAGTATCTTCTTGATTTCTGCAACTGCCTCAATAAGTAGGATACCTCCCCCACTTAATCTATTTGATTTGCCTTAAAATGATATTAACAAAAGCACAGTTAACATCTAGTCAACTCACATAAATTCAAACAGCTTTTCAAAAGATAAACATGCTCTAGAAGAGCAACCCTTAAAAACAAAGAGACTTCTTAAGGGGCTACAAGGCAGCAGAGCTCAAAGTTCATTGGTTTCCCTCCGCTGACTGGGCTTCCAGATCTGTTCCTTGTAACTGACCTGCCAGGGGGCATCCTGCAAGTTCCCTGTCCCGTTCCTTTCCCTAATCACACTGCTCCCACTGTACAAAAGAAGGCACCCTCTTCCCCACTCCAAATCCTGGGTTGGTGCCAAACCTCTGAGATGCCAAACGGAGCACCAAGTAGAAATACTGGTGATGGCAGAGCCCCTGCATTCAGAGTCTCTCAGTACTGTCTCTCCCTATCTAAGGACAAAAGTGCGACCATAGAAACAGGGTAACTGGGACCAGGTGGGCTTGTTCTCAATTCAAATACCATGGACCCTTGAACAATGTGGAATTTAGGGGTTTTGACCCCGCCCTGTGCAGTCAAAAATCTACGTACAACTTTTGACTCCTCCAAAACTTAACTATGAACAGCCTACTGCTGACTAGAAGCTTTACTGATAACATAAACAATTTACATGTATTTTGTAGGTTATATGTATTATATACAGTATTCTTATAATAAGCTAGAGAAAATAAAATGTTCTGAAGAAAATAAAAATCATAAACACTGTACTGTATTTATCAATACTGTAAGTTTTTAAAATCTGCATATAAGCGAACCTGTGCAGTTCAGACCTGTGTTGTTCAAGGGTCAACTGTACAGTGCAAGATAGGGCAGGAGGGAAATTTTCATTCACTCATGTCATCCCCTGTGTCCTCCATCTATTGCCAAAGAAGGACCCATTCCCACAGGAGCAAGGCGGAGAGAACATCGGTCAGGAATGAAGCAGAGAAGGGGACAGCACCTTTTTTCATGCAGGTGACAAACCTGCAGAAAGGCTCTCGGCCTTGTCTATCTGAGAATCAGAATTCAGAAGGGAGCCGGCTGTCACAGGGAGACTCATTTTAAAAATTGGAAAATCAAGTCAACTTGGGGATGATCACTTTGTAAGTTATATAAATGTCTGGTCACTGTTGTACACCTGAAACTAATGTAATATCGTATGTCAACTGTAATTGAAAAATAAAAAATTTATTTTTAAAAAAAGCAAGTCAGACTTTTTTAAGAGAAAGTTTGTCTGGTTTACTTGATATATTAGATACTCAGGATTGACTATACCAGTTAGATTCTCTGACGAACACTTTCCTCATTATAAACTGAAATGAATAATATTTTAATTCTCTTAACCCTGTCCAAGTATTCTGGGTTTTAAAAAAAAATGCCTCCAAGGGAAAGATTAACAGGTATAAATACTAGTAAGTTGTTACGTCTTAAAGAAACTGCTTTGGTATACTTCCTAGAAGTCAGGATGTAAGTGACGCTAAGAAACACTTTTCTGAGTCAAAAAGATTATTTCTACTTATTTACTTTCAACAAAACTGAAGGACACAGTTGAGTTCTTAACTGAGCAATCGTTAAACACCACGTTGATGTCACATCACTGTGTGATCTGGGACATGTCACTCAGAAAGTGCTGATAGAATTGAGGAACTCTTGTCACAGGAGTCCTTTCTTAGCTGTTTAGCTATTTATGTGAACAAGTTTCTCAGCACTTAGTGGGAACAGGATTGAGCTTGAATTCTGTTGCATTTTAGCAATAAGCTGTATTCAACCCAGAAGATATGAACTAATTGGGAAAAAACTCCATTTGTTCTTTAGTTTGTAAAGACTTTAATATAGCAAAATATAATATATTCACCCTTGACCAATCATTGTGTAATACCTGCAGTAACAATTTGGTCCAGAAGAAGTGTTTTTAACCCCTAGAACCTGGAGTCACAAGAAATTTTTTAAAACTTAAGATTTCAAATAGGTGCATAATTTTGGATATGAAAGAGTATGAAAGGTGATTAGCAAAAACCCTCCAAGCACAAAAATACATCAGGATAGAATTCTGCAGGGAAGGCGAAATGAATACAAATCAAAGGAGGGCGAAGAACTATATCTTTCCCACAGGTGAGGCAATGAGCGCATTTTAAAATAGATTACGGTGTTGATACTCCATTGAAAAATTTAGGAAGTGTTACTATTGCTATCCTTCCCTGGAAACTAAATACTTAGCAACTCTTTAAATTCGTAATAAAAATTTTGAGCTGTCAAGTCAAAAATATGCTAGGAGGGTGCATGATTTTTTCAAAATTCTGCTAAGCGGATGCACACATTTGTTTTTTTGAAACAGTTGGAGGTCCCCTGCATTATCGAGTTCCGTCCTAAGTGGGGAGCATAAAGCTCCGCAGATGGAGGAGCCTGGAGACCAGCATGTGGGCCAGGCGCTCACGTGTCCTTGTTAGAACCAAACCTGGGGCTCCGTTCTCAGGGGACCCTCAAGCTCCTCCAGCACCACCGGGCTCCCCGGAGCGTGAATGACGCAGGGAAGCCGCCTTAGCACCGGCTTTGGCCTCCAGGTGACTGCAGGACTCGGTGAGAGAGGATGACGCGGGAAGCAACCCCATACCCGGGTGCCGGGCGCCTAAGCCGGGAGCGCACTCGGTGTTGCGGCGGCAGCAGTCACAGTCCTCGCTCCAGTGGTAGCCGCGTCTTAGCACCTTTGGCCTCCAGGTGACTGCAGGACTCGGTGAGAGAGGATGACGCGGGAAGCAACCCCATACCCGGGTGCCGGGCGCCTCCTACGGGAGCGCACTCGGTGTTGCGGCGGCAGCAGTCACAGTCCTCGCTCCAGTGGTAGCCGGGCAACGTGCTACTGCAAAAGGGAAATGTCCAGCCTGAACTGAACATATTCGGGCCCGGGGGCGGGAGTTCACCTCAGCCATTGAATAGCAAGCTTTTCAACCCGGTACCAGCCATTTGGGTTTAGGTTCCAGGATAAGAAGGAGTGTGGTCTTGAGCCGGGATTGGCCAGAAACCGACCGGTCTCACAAAAGCCTAAGATGTTTGGATTGTTGGAACTGTTCTGTATCCTGTTAATGGGAGTAGTTTAGAAGGGTCAATGCGTGTGTTGCAACTCATGGGACCTTACACCAATAAAGGGTAGGGGTGTGTGGGGGGATTTCACGACAGGTATGTCTAAAATAAAGGGAAAACCAAAGTTCAGTGACTAGCTTTGTGACCTTTATAATCTCTCTGAAGCTCATTCTCAAGTGTTGTTTTGTTAGGATTAAAGGAGGTGACAGAAACAAAGGCTTTTAGCCCCTAAATATATTTTATTTATTTTATCCTTTTTATTTGCTGATTCTGAATTGCAAATTTGTCTACTCACAAAAATTGTAACCCCAAAGTCAATATTCAAAGAGTTCTTGAGGTGGCAAAAATTTTGAGTGGTGCTTTGTGCATAAAAATTCCTAATTAAAAGCGAGTCAGCTGAGGTCGAACAAAACCATGCAGTACTTGTTTTAGCTTTCATGCTATGAACGAGTGTCCTTATCATGATATATTTTGTGCCACATTTTTTTGTTGTTGTTGCATTTTTGTCCTTTTTGTTGGTGATTTCACTGTTTAAAATGGCCTCCAAATGCAGCGCTTAGGCACTGTCCAGTGCTTCTGAGCCCGAGGAGGCTGCGATGTGTCTTAAGGAGAAAATGTGTGTTAGAAAAACTTGGTTCAGGAATGAGTTACAGCACTCTTGGTTGTGAGTCTAATGTTAATGAGTCAAAGTATTTATTACATAAATTGTCCTTAAACACAAACACACATAAAACAAGGTTATATGTTGATCAGTTGACAAAAACACTGTGACCAGAGGCTCACGGGAACCCGTATTTCTCCTGGGAACAGCAGTTCAGTATTTGCTAGTTCAGTGTTTGTGGTGATTGTATAGAACATAATTGCGTCAAACAGTGAGAATCAACTGCACAAAAACACAACACAGTACAACAACATTACTTAAAACAGCCCTTCTACCCTGTGGGACACATCTCACCCGGATTGTCCAAACAGCCCTTGTACCGAATAGTCCTGAATACTTCTCGGAGTTTGTTATGGACTGATGTTTGTGTCCCCTCAAAATTCCTATATTGAACTCTTAACCCTCGATGATGGTATTAGGAGGTGGGGCCTTCGGAAGGTGATTAGGTCATGAGGGTGGAGCCCTCAAGAATGGGATTGGTGCCCTCAGTAAGAAAGACAACAGAGAGCTTGCTTCATCTCTGCTCTCAGCCATGTGAGGGCACAACAAGAATGCTGCTATCTTGAAACCAGGAAGAGGACCCTCACCAAGAACCCAGCCATACTGGCACCCTGATCCCAGACTTCCAGCGTCCAGAACTAGATGATGTAAATTTTTGTTGTTTAAGCCACTCAGTCTGTGGATTTCTGCTATAACAGCCTGAACTAACTAGAGCAGAGTTCCATGGGAAAAAGAAACAGCCTTAACTAAGTGGCAGCCAGAAACAGGGGGAGGGGAGGGACACATTTCTTATCCCCATTCCTGGGCCCAAGTATGGTGAACCTGGAGAAATCACCATTCCCTCCAGGCCCACTCTCTGAGGTCCAGGCCAGCTCAGTGACACCAAGGCCAGTGTGTATAAATAAGCGCATGATGCCTGGAACACACACAGATACTGTCGCGTCCTTGAAAAATTCTAATTCCAGTATCGCACTCAAATGCAAGTGAATGTAAGCCTGGCATATCCTTGAATATCTTAATGAACCAGGCTTTGCACTTTAATCAATTTTGGCAGTAGACAGATGATTCTTTATTTCCAAGAGACAGCAATGAGTCAAGGTCATTACTAAGTCGTGGGAAAGAAAAGAGACTTGATCAGATGCTTCTGCTCAGTGGAGTTTCCATGTTATCTTCTCCAAACAAAACCTGCCAGCTGTCTCTAACACATTAGGAAAATTATGGTTTAAAAAATATTTATTTCCTAGTTCTTTCCACTGGGAAAGAGAAAAACCTACACATAAGAGTCAATCCAGAACCGATGAGCCTCCACAGCACCCAGGTCAAGATCTCTAAATAAGATGTTTTGCAGAAAATGATCAGGAATTCCTAGAGAAATGGCTGGTTCCAAGTGCAGGGCAGGAAATGTCCAATGTGAGCCAGGAAGCAAGGGAGCTCTTCAAGACACCTGGGTTTGCCCTAGCTGGTTTGGCTCAGTGGATGGAGCGTCAGCCTTCGAACTTAAAGGTCCCAGGTTTGATTCCGGTCAAGGGCACATAACCCAGGTTGTGGGCTCAATCCCCAGTGGGGGACTTGCAGGAGACAGCTGATCCATGATTCTCTCTTATCATGGATGTTTCTCTTCTCCCTCTCCCTCTTCCTTCCTCTCTGAAATCAATAAAAAATAAAAATAAAAAGACACCTGGGGTTGTGTACCAAAGGTGGGGCCACCTGGAGGTGGGACAATTTGAGCACCAGGAAAACTAATAACTGCAGTAGACCGAAACACCTCAAAGATGTCTGCATTCATGAGTTCATAATATTCATACAAATCCTTTGGAGAAAGCTGGATGATCAAGTCACTGTTTTGAAAAGTGGTAAACAAAGCTGCAGCATTCATTCCACCTTTCCTGTACATAGTGTACTTCAGGGTAATGAATCATTGATGGGGGGAGTTTCCCTTTACAAACCATCCCAGCTAAGAAATGAAGGAATGATAGAACTGGATCATTGCCTAATGAAAATGGATCTAGTTCATGATTGTCAATAGCTGCTAATATCACATACAGAGAGAAAAGCAGCTGTTACATGGTTTCTGACATAACTACATTTTACCAACTACGAAGGAGTTTTGCCAAAAACAAAAAAACAAATCAGAATCTGAGCAGCCTTCTAGATCTCACAACCACTTTACAAGAAATGTAGAAGACGGAAGAATAGGCTAAACAGCACCAAGGGGGTGCAACCAGCAGCAACCAGGCTGTGGGAACCACCGGACCGACAACAGGTTTCTCCCAGATAAACTGAATGGGAAAGGAAAAAGGAAGAAGGAAAGGAACCTGTAGGTTGAGACTTAAGAGGCATATTTTGATCCCGATTCCTGAAAATAAACTATAATTTTAAAAAATTTGAGGCAAAAAAACCACAGCAGACTGATAAAGAGATCAAACTGTCGAGTTAATAGGACATTTATCGTTTAGGACAGAGGTCCTCAAACTTTTTAAACAGGGGGCCAGTTCACTGTCCCTCAGACATTCCACACATGCACACTGCGGGCCCGGGACGAGTCGGCTGCTAAGCAGGACAGGCAGCGGCGGCAAAAACACCCGGCGGGCCGGATAAATGTTTTCCACGGGCCGCATGTGGCCCACGGGCCGTAGTTTGAGGACCCCTGGTTTAGGAAAAAGACTCGAGAGTCCAACGACCTGACTGGGAGTCCTGCTTTGCACTGGATAACCTTGAAGTCATTTAACCTCTATCAGTCTCAGTTTTCTTTATCTTTAAAATGAGATTATCGTGGTTACTTCACAGGGGTTTTTGTGAGGATTGAATAACACAACACACATGGAAATACTGGGGAAATATTTTGTCAACTCTAAGATGTGTTCCATGATTAAACTGCAACACAAACATAGTCCAGAACAAAAGTTCTCAGAGAAGAATTTTAACAAGGCGCTGCTGGGAGCTGAAGCCCATCCTGCTGTGGTCAGAACTCCTTCCTCTGTCCCCCAAAGACAGCACTGCTGAATCTGAAAATATCATTATCCCCACTTCCCGCTGACATGACTGACTCACCTGTATCGCAAACTTTATGCAGCAAGCATTTGTCTTCTTCATTCCAGGTGTCCAGGTATTCATCCCGGCCGCAGGGCAGACACACACTTTCCGAGGTAGTAGTGCACTTGGCAGACATGTACGTCCCTTAAATTAGAAGGGGGAAAATGCACTAATCAAAAATATCCCCCCAAAAACACACACAAAAATGCACCAATTTACTGGACCATTTACATGACCAGGGTCCCAGGAAGTCCCCAAGAGACAGTGTGATACAGGAGACAGGGCCACATCTCCCAGTGAGGCTCCTCAGGCTCCCAGCTGGCTGAAATAGCCTCTCTGAGCTGCTGGGCCTGTGGTCACAGGGGTCTTTTAGTTCTTCCATGGGAAAGATAACCCTTTCCACGCCAAACCTCTGCTGAGTAAGGTAAAGAACAAGGGTTTTCAAACTGGGGCCTGTAGAACTTGAGGGATTCCCTGGGGGCTAAGCATGAGGGGTTTCATTTCATCCCTCCCCTCCTGTCTTCAGAATGTCCCCTACTGTCAATCTGGACACACACACACACACACACACACACACACACACACACACTGGATCTTCGTTCTGCACATCCAAGAAATATTTGTAGCCGAAATATCTACGCAAGCATGTCAAACTCATGGACAGGCCCCGGCTTTGACATGCTTGAGGGTCTTGTTAACCACCTTTTCCTCAAAGATGCGCTCTCCTCCCCAGAGCAATGAGTGAATGAGGACCCCGTGGACTTGGGAGTTCATTGGGGCTATAGAAATGTGTGGCCACACTCTGGCAGAACAAGTTTGGGAAAGTCGTTGTCACCAGCCCACCTTCTGCTCCTCAGCAGGTATATGTGTGGGGAGAAGGTATAACAGGGTTTAGGCAATTTCAGCAGCAACAATTCCAGTATGGCTCCCCCTACCCCCAATTTTTTAATGTGATAGTACTTTTCAATAAGAGGTGAATTTCTTATTTTGAGAGTTTGAATCACAAAGTGCTAAAACATGCTTTTAGATGCTTTCTTTTTTCTCAAGAACTAGTGTTTTGGAAAATAGCATTCCAGCATGAATGAAGTACCAGCTTATGAAATTGCTTTTCATTTTTAAGTGATTTTATCTTCTGAAAGAAAGGTTTTTGTCTTCAGAGTGACAGACATTACCACCTGCCATTACCATAAAAAGTCCATCCAATTTCTTTTTTCATCTGGCAGATAGAAATCATTCCTTAGATTTAAAAAAAAAAAAAAAGCCCTTTTACTCCTGAGGGGAGATGAAAGGTGGCTCAGAAGTACAGACCTGGCTCACATTTGTTACAGCACCGTCCAAAATGCTCATAGTGCCTCTCGCTGGCACACGGAGGGGTGATCTGAAAAGTCACCTGAAAGAAAATGACACCAGGCAGAGGTTATGCACAAGTTCTTTCTGAATAAAGCAAACAAACAAACAAAAAAAACTGATAACACAACTAATACTGGAGAAAGACAAAAGTTCTCCCAGGAAGAAAGTTATTTAAAAATGGTAACTAAGACTGTAATAGTTTATTCTATTGATCATGTAAAATATTTCTGTTGTCTTATTTCCTACTACATTATTTAAAGACATCGAGTGACATAATCCTCTTTCCATCAAAGATAATATAAATTTACTGATATAATCAATTGAAGGAAAATTTTTATTTTTGATGTGTTTAAACTTTCCCACAATCAGCTAGAATACCTCTGCTAAAAAATAAATTAATTGTGGCAATCCAGAAATATCCTAATTTAAAATGTGATGGGAAAATTTTATTAAGATAGTTTTATTGTTTCAACATTGAAAAAATTACCTGTAAAAATTTACAGGTTTCACCCAGCCAGTGTGGCTCAGTGGTTGTGCCTTGACCCAGAAACCAGGAGGTCACAGTTCAGATTCCCATTTAGGGCACATGCCCAGGTTGCAGGCTCAATCCCCAGTAGGGAGCATGCAAGAGGCAGCCAATAGATGATTCTTTCTCACCATTGACATTTCTATCTCTCTATCCCTCTCCCTTCCTCTCTCTGAAATCAATAAAAAAATTAAATAACATAAAAAATATATACAGGCTTTAAGACCTGTAAACACACACGTGTGTGTGTGTGTGTGTGTGTGTGTGTGTGTGTGTGTGTAATACTTATTGTGTGCTTACAGTTGGTTAGCCACTATTCTAAATTGTACATATGCATTAATTTATTCAATACTCATAACAGTCCCAATAGTTGCATTACTATTATAGGTCATTATAATAACAATTATTATTTTTTAAATCCTCTTCTGAGGATATGTTTATTGATTTTAGAGAGGAAGGAGGAGAAAGAGAGACAGAGAAACATTGATCAGTTGCCTCCTGTACATATGGCCCAACCAGGACCAAACCCCCAGGTATGTCCCCTGACCAGGAAAGAAACCTGTGACTTGTCAGTGTACAGGATGATACTTCAACCGACTGAGCCACACCAGCCAGGTCTCATTATAATTATTTTTTTTCATCTGGCAGATAGAAATCATTCCTTAGATTAAAAAAAAAAAAAAGCCCTTTTACTCCTGAGGGGAGATGAAAGGTGGCTCAGAAGTACAGACCTGGCTCACATTTGTTACAGCACCGTCCAAAATGCTCATAGTGCCTCTCGCTGGCACACGGAGGGGTGATCTGAAAAGTCACCTGAAAGAAAATGACACCAGGCAGAGGTTATGCACAAGTTCTTTCTGAATAAAGCAAACAAACAAACAAAAAAAAGGAATCATCAAATTACATGTTGGAAAAGCATAAGAAACACCATAAGCCGTCCTGAGACTGCTCTGTGTAATATTATTAACACCCCCCCCAAACAGTCACTTCCTATTCTAGCCCATTTCCCCCTAAGAATATATACAACCAACAGATCCTGGCATGCAAATCCACTTAAACATGTACAGATATTTTGGTTATGCTCATGGCAATATGAGAAATTAAAGGAAAACTGACAAACTGGCTGCAGAAGTCTGAAAACTGCTGTAGACAAGCCACGTAGGAAATCGGCCCCATGTCTGTGGGTCACATGACGGATGACATGCTCAGTCAACTTTGATCATACACTGTAGGAGGACACAAGGAGGCTCCTTAGCAGGTACAGGTGGGCAGAGGCAGGCTTACAGTTGTTCGCATGGGAAATAATAAAACAATTAATTAATAATACAAGATAAACCGTTTCATGTGCTCACAATGTAAACCTACTCTTGCCCACCCTTGTATATTACACCAGGGGATCTCAAATTTGGTCTTATAAGCTACCTCTGATTTCTAAAAGATGTTTAACCCTGTGTACCTTTCAAAATGTTAAACATGCAGAGAATATTAAAAAGTGGGACACCAAGCTGTGATAGGAGCTCTGTGGGCTGGGAGGAGGCCTGACCGACCGCCTGCTGGCTGAGGGACCCCGACGAACTGCTCTTTGGGTCTCTGCTTCCTTTCTGTTTGATTCTAGTACATAGGTTAATTTCCAAATCTACCCGTGTAAGTAAAACAACCCAAAAAGCCAAGTCCCTTACGTTCACTCAGAGATTCTTATCAGCGCGCCGCAGAAAAACTCTTTTCAGCTTACTTGGTGTCAGATAAAAAGCACACGTTGACAGGCAGTCATGTAGAAATTAACAGTGAAACTGAACAGCTGAAGAGACACCAAAGGATGCCATACCAGGGTCCAGTTCCCCTCGGGGGGCCCAGGGATCCAAAGTTGCGCACCTTGCCCTCCAGGAGCTTACACCCTGGGTGTGCTATGATGGAAGCCGATGGGCCCTACGTCCCTGAAGACTGGGGCTGGTGTCCTTAGGCACGTGACAAGTGAGCTCAGTCTGGCAGGATAAATAACAGTCGGCCAGATGGGGAAAAGGGAAGTGGCAGGTGGCGGTTGGGACGGAGGTAAGGGAGACTTAAGAGATTATGAATAGTTCAAACAGAGGCGCTGAGGTCTGAAACGGCACATGGGGTGGGGTGAGGTGGAGAACATCAGCAGGGTGGGGGCAGGGAGATGAGCACAATGACACAGGGAACTTCCTCTGCTCGTGGATGGAAGGTATAGAAATAACATAGTTTAGGAGCCACGCATCCTCCAAATACCTCCGTTATGGAAGGAACTTCCATAGAGAGAGCAGCAGAAGACCCCAGGCCGGCTGGGTGAGCAGGCGGGACACCTCTCTGACCTCACGCTGGCCCTGCAAAGGGCTTACAGGAGGGACGGGTCCAGGATGGTTACTTTGAGGTCGATGAGAAAGTCAAACGTGTTCCTGAAGCCCTGTGTGCCAAAAAGCTTGTATCCAGACTTGCTGCCTAGACCTGGCTAACACGCCTGTGGACACTGGGTCACATGAACTGGACGCTCCCCGCGCATTCACCACACGACAGGGGCTCAAGGACCGCACCATGAGCCCAGTGGGAACTAGGAAGAATAACGAACCAGAAATCACAGCACCACTCCTTTCTGGTTTCTTTTTCTCTTTGCTTTTTTGGGACCTGTTTCTCTGTAGGCTGCCGTGCCCCTTCTGCATCGAGCACAGTCATGCATGCGCACGGGAGGGCGATGAGCAGAGGCACGGTGGTAGCAGCGGGGAAGGAGGTCGGCACACATTTGTCAGGTAGGATGCATGTGAACCCTGCGGCAACGATGATGACAGAGGCAAACGAGATAGTGATGTGGTCGGGCTTTGTTTCAGACGAGAAAGGTTATCAGTGGCGTCTGACCCACAAGAGAGCTGCAACAGCCTCTGTAAGATAAGCGCACACTCTGTGTAACATACACAGAAAGGTTCTTTTTAGGGGAATTTGGTACAGGGCTACCCCTGAAGCAGCTGCTGAGGAACACAGGTGCTAGCCATGTCCTGGGCTCCCGATCCTGGTTCCTGCTGGGCACGTGGACAATCTCGTTACATGCCTAGGAGTGTGGCTGTGATTCACTCAAACCTCCACCCCCACCTCCGCCCGCCTCCACCATCTAACCCAGGCTTTCACCTCCCGGCAAAATGCGGAAGTCACTGATTCCAGAGGTGACCAGAGGTCCTAGTTCAGGGGTGGGCAAACTTTTTGACTCGAGGGCCACAATGGGTTCTTAAATTGGACCGGAGGGCCGGAACAAAAGCATGGATGGAGTGTTTGTGTGAACTAATATAAATTCAAAGTAAACATCATTACATAAAAGGGTACGGTCTTTTTCTTTTTTTTAGTTTTATTCATTTCAAATGGGCCGGATCCGGCCCGCGGGCGTAGTTTGCCCACGGCTGTCCTAGTTCCTAACCAGCATTTCACAGATTACTCCTTAGAATTCATTTCTGTCTCCTAAACTTACTGTGGCTTTACCTAGACACGTCTTCTGTTTCTAAATTTGAGATATAATTCATATACCGTAAAACTCAGTCTGTAAAAGGTACAGCTTGCCCTAGCCAGTTTGGCTCAGTGGATAGAACATCAGCCCACGGACTGAAGGGTCTTCAGGTTCGATTCCCGTCAAAGGCACATGCTCTATTCCCCACTCTGATTGAGGCCTGTGCAGGAGATAACCAATCGTTGTGTCTCTCTCACATCGATGTGAGAGAGGAACCCTCTGTTAGAGGAGGAGCAGCTCCCCAGGCCTCACCCAGCATGCAAAGCCCTCCCGCTACTGGGCTCACCCAGATCCTGTGCAGAACCTCCTGGGACAGGCTCCCCACTTTGCTGTCTACACCACAGTCCTTGTGTTTGTAACGACCAGGAAATTCAGGTCAGACCCCCTGGCCTGTCTTGCTTTTGAGGGTCCCCCGGGGACTTGTCTCTCGATGCTGTAGCCCAGACAGACAGGCTCCGCTGCCTGACTCCCAGACTCCAAGTCCCTTAGTCCCACCTGCTTGGCTCGGCTCCCTGTTAGCCTGTGCTGGGTCTCATTCATGCCAGTCTCCCTGGCAGGCCTGTCGCATGTATCCCCCAAAAGGTATTTTCGTATGTGAACGAATGAATGCCCTTCAGCCCCTCCCAGTCTGGCCCCTCGTTTTCCCTAAGGAATTCTAGCTCCTATCTACCATCTCACCAGCAGCTGGGGAGAGCCCCCAGCCTGCCCAAGTCCCTGCTGGGCCTCGGGCCCTTCCCTTCCAATGGCTCAGAATTTGGACCCGGCTCCATCCTCCAAGACCAAGCTCCCAATGGTTGTGAGGTGCTGGCTCTAGGAATTGATAGCAATCCCAGCAAGGCAGTCATGGATGAAAGCATGCTCCTGCTTGAGTGGCATGGAAGTAACCTCCGGGGGGACAGAGGGGTTCAGCACAAGTCTGCAGCTTCTCGGGAAATGGTGGGATCCTGTCAGCCACCTACCCTCTCCTGCAGCAACAGAAGGCATTTGGTAACTGAGTTGAGACGTCCAGCTTTTAGTTATCTAGGTTTTTTTCCAGTTCACCTTTAAGAGTGAATTGTTTCCTTCTAAAACAATAGAGCTTTTGAACCATAGTTGTTTTCATTAAGCAAATAAAGCAGAACCACTTTAGAATGTTTTATTTGCTGAAGAAAGGACACAGTCACATGATACACAATGTAAAAGCTCCCACAGGCTCTGGGGGAGTCTCCCTCCCCGGCAGCCCTCCCCACAGGTAACCAGTGTCACCATTGCTTGGGCCTCTCCCTGAAGGTAGAAAGAAGATGTGATCGGGGACCCATTGGGGGAACTGTTGTGTATCGCAGCTGCCTTGGAGGCCAGCAGGGTCAGGTCTGTTTGCAGCGCTTGTGTCTGGGAATATCATGTGATTTATGATACTTAGAGGTCTTCTAAAAAAAAAAAGCCATGGGTTGACAGGGTCCGAATACAGTTCTGAATCAATAAACTACAAAAATGTTTGGGGGCACACAGGCTGGTGTTTACATCCAGTAACACTTGTTTTCTAACAGACCCACCCTGAGTTAATAAGAAACACTAGAACCTGTATAGAAAATACCATTTACACCCCTTTCCATAGGAATTCCTCGGAAAGTCTTTTTTTTTTTTTTTTTTTTTTTTTTTTTAGAGAAAGGTGTTAGAGCAGCAAGACGATACATTTAATGTATTGGCCTCCTGTTGTCTCACTTTTCTGTGGGTTTGTGCTTTATGTCTACTTGTTTGGGGGCACACAGGCTGGTGTTTATTTTAGAGCTGACAAATATGGAAGAAGCATGCCCACAGTCTGTGCAAGACTTTGGGAAGCAGGAGGAAGCTCATAGATCGTCAATCAAAATTCTCTTCATAGCCTGGCTGGCGTGACTCAGTGGTTGGGCATCGACCTAGGAACCTAGGATTCCCGGTGAGGGCACATGCCTGGGTTGCAGGCTTAATCCCCAGTAGGGGGCGTGCAGGAGGCAGCTGATCAATGATTCTCTCTGATCGTTGATGTTTCTATCTCTCCCTCTCCCTTCCTCTCTAAAATCAATAAAAATATATTTAAAAAATTCTCTTCATAACAAAACATGGATTTATTTCCTGATGCAGAGCCAAGGGGGTAGGGGGTCCTCATTTTGAAAAGCCCTGCACAGAAGGAGCCTGACACGGAGCTACAGAGAATCGGGGTCTGTTTTTAGGATTCTGCAGGGCAGGTGGACTAAAATATTTCTTTTTCCTGCTGCCCATCCATCTGATTGCGGTGAAAGTCATCATGGAGAAAAAGTTGCTTTTCTGCTCTATTGAGAATCCTCGCTGACATGTACAAAGCAGAAAGAGGGGTGGCCCCTTCGGTCAAATTAGGGGAAATGAAGCCAACCCAGGAGAGCAAATGTGGGATTTTCCATAGATTTCATTTTGTAAAATATCATCCGTGACTGTAGTTGAGATTTGGGCTATAATGTAAGCAAAGATGGTATCAAATTTCTGAATGCTACAGTAGAACTGAAAGATGTGGTTTTCGTTAAGAGAGAAACTATTAAATTCTAAATAACACCTCAGTAGTCCTGCTGCCCTTGAAACAAAATGTCCCAATGAAAGTCACCATTGAAACTGCTCCTGCCCAAAAGAGAATATGAATACATTTCTAGTGACCATGTCCCAAGAGCCCCAGGATAGCTTCTCTCCTTTGATGGTCCCACACCAGAAAACTTTCTCTCTGAACTGCTTGTTCTCAGCAAATAAAACTGAAATAGGTAAGTTACACTAACTACAAAGAAAGCTGTCACTTCGTGTCTGTTGCTTTGAATGTCTCTATTCTGAGCTGGCTGAGCAGACAGGCCAGAGAGAGATCTGAGTTTCTCCCTTACAAACATTTCAGTTTTGAGTCAAAACGCTGACCCTTCAGCTCATCTTGATGTTTAGGGGGGCCTTTTCGGTTTTGCCCCTTTCTTAGCACCTTTCCTCCCGAGGGCTTCCAGGTGGCCTTCTCCATTTGCGCTAGCTTCCTACTTCTGATCATGGCACAGTTAATGGAAAAGAAGCATCCCACCATCGTGCTTCTCGGTTAAAAGTTCGTACCTGGAAGTGGAAACCATCAGAGTCATTGGTTGTTCAGAAATCAGATAAGACAGGTTTCTACCGAAAAAGAAAAAGGAAATGCTAACTACAGTAAAGGCTGGCATGCCAGAATGTGGGAATTGAGTGGAGCAGAGGTAGGGGACGGGAGAATACAGGTTGAGGGGCGGAGGGTGGTACCCGAGTGCTGATGAAGGGAGAGGATGGAGCCTGGCCAGGTGGCCCCACCGGTGAGGGCCGGTGGGCTGCAGGGCAGGAGGATTTTTCTACCAAGGACAACTCTCAGAACTGAGCTTCCAGTGTGGCCCCAACAGACATTTCTTTTTCTTTCTTTTGTTGTTTGTTTTTTGACATTTTCTTTAATAAACTGTCTACATTTTTACAACAGGACGGCAAGAAAAAAAAAAGCCGATTCTAAGCCTTAGGCTGCTCACCTGTAAAATGGGGCTAATAATTGTGCCCACCCCGAAGCACTAAGGGTCAGACCTACAGTAATTCATGTAAATGACGTGGCGTTGGCAAGCAGCAGCACTCAATGAAACCGGGCTTGCTTCCTCCCTTTGAAGCTGAAGACCTGGCTAGGAGGCTGTGGGGAGAATGAAGTAATCCCATCAATCACTCAGCAGAGGCGGCACACCTGGCCTGCAGTCAGGAGAGGGGGTGCTAACATGCACACCTGAGCAGAGCAGGACGCATCAGCACTTAGATCGTTCCCCGAGGGCGTAAACGAAAAAGAGTGCCACTGGGAAGAAGAAAGAGCATGGAAGACAGGAAGGGGACCCACATAGGAATCCTGCCCGACACGTTCCTGACACCCCAGCCCCCTGACTCTGCACCTGCAGGACAAACAAAAGCTGTCAGCTGGGGGACTGGAAGAATAGGTTTTTCATCAAAGAGGCTTATTTCAGGAAAGGCCTGTTTGATTTCGCATGAAGAAGTGCTTTCTCATGGGACTGCAGTCCTGACAGGCGGTCCGCGTCATTTCAGTGGCTTTCCGTCTGGGGGCTCAGTCAGTGACATAAGCCACCCTTGATTTGGGGCAGTTAGTTACTCAGGGTGTCTGCTGATAAAGCAACCTAGATCCTATCTGCCAGGGATTCTACTAACTAGGACATCATTGCGTTATGACTGAATACCCTTCTAGACATTTTCACTTTAAATAAACATAAGAGAGAGAATTTTAAGCTTACAGGTTTACAGAGAAAGTAGCAGACTCAATTTTCTTTTGGAAAAACCCAAGCTTCACACTTCACGCTTCACAATATTACACAGGCATTTATAAAGATGGTGTCTTTATAACGACATAAAGAAAATAAGGGGTGGCTCTGGGGATCTCCCGGGCACCCCACTGGATCACCTGGTTCACCCCACCAGGGGATGCAGTGAACTATGGAACACATTAAAAACTCTAAAGCCCCACTTATACCAGCCAAGTCCTTGGTTTAAGTCATAACAGAAATGGATACAGAGAATCGGAGAGTTTAAACAGAAAACTCTGAGTCTTTAAAATATAAGTCATTTCACAGAAATGTATTTCACACACAGCTCTTGAAAATAAAACCTGCTGTCTATAGTGAGGTCCAAGAATTCTCTGAGTGGTACACTGTTAAAAAATGTGGCCAGTTTGAGAAGATTGTGAAGAAAATTATGACTGTCACATACCAGTATTATCATTGACCTGCTACTAAAGGACGTGGGGCATTCTGCGATGCATTTTATGAATGTGTTTCCACTGATAAAGAGTATTCAAAACTCCAGCTCGAAAGTATTCATCTCACTGGATTGAGTCCTACTGGACTCATTGAAGATCACAAATATGGACCAACTCCTTTCTCCATATGAGACCATGAGTTGATAAAATAATAGAGGAAGGCCAATCATTCCTTTGCCTGCAACGTTCGCCTTTCCCTTGTAAATGCTTTTTCACATAATTATGAACAGAAGATAAGATTTTTGTCTGGTCCAGGATTTAACAGTAGAAAGCATCCATCTCTTTAGAGCTCTACTACTTCACACTCTGGGAGACATCTTTTCTGGGCTCTCATATATAGATGTGCAAGGGACTGCCGAGTGCAGGACTAACAGAATTAGCCCGCCCCAGCCCTTTCAAAGCACTTAGCACGGGAGGACACAGGCAGAGGAGAGGAGAGGTAGATGTCAGATTAGTACAGCCAAGTGCCACTCTGGAACTCGGGCTCTATTTGCAGGAGGGAAAGAAAGCTCATCTCAGGGAGGTGGGGATGGGCTGTCTCGCATCATGAAAAATGGGATTTGGCTCTTTCCATGTCTGCCCTTTGACTGCCTTTTTAGAAAAACTTTGGGGTACTTTTTTATTGTGATAATATATATAAATAAAAATTTGCCATTTTAACCATTTTTTAGTGTATAATCCAGTGGCATTAATTACACTCACAATGTTGTGTAACCATCACCACCCTCTTTATCCAGAATATTTTCATCACTCCAAACAGAAACTTTTACCCATGGAACTCCCCTTCCCCCCTTCCATCTAGCCCCTGGTAACCTCAATTCTACTTTCTGTCTCTATGAATTTGACTACTCTAGGGACCCCTTACAGTCATACAATATTTGTCCTTTTATGACTGGCTTATTTCACTTGGCATAATGTCTTCAAAGTTCATCTGTATTGTAGCATGTGTCAGAACTCCATTCTTTTTTTTTTTTCCAATTAGCAATAATCACACCTCAGATCAACCTCATTGGCTACGATACCGCCACTGCGCAAAGCTGAGAACTCCATTCATTTTTATTGGCAGAATAATATTCTAGTTTGTTTCCACATTACATTTACCCATTCATCTACTACTGGACATTTGGGTTGTTTCTGCCATTTGGATACTGTGAATAGGGCTACAATAAATATTGGCACACAAGTATCTGTTTGAGGCCCTGTTTTCAATTCTTTGGAGACTATACCTGAGTCATAATTCTGTGGTTAGCTTTTTGAGGAACCACCAAATTGTTTTCTGTAGGGGCTACACCTGTTTAATACAATCCCCCTGTGATGCAAGAGCGTTCCAGTTTCTCCATGTCCTCACCAACATGTTATTTTCTTGGTTTGTGGTAATAGCCATCCCAGTGGGTATGATGTAGTCTCTCACTGTGGGTTTTATTGCATTTCCCTAATGATTTAATGATGTTGAACATCCTTTTTTTAAAATATATTTTATTGAGTTTTTACAGAGAGGAAGGGAGAGGGATAGAGAGTTAGAAACATCGATGAGAGAGAAGCATCGATCAGATCAGCTGCCTCCTGCACACCCCCCACTGGGGATGTGCCCACAACCAAGGTACATGCCCTTGACCGGAATCGAACCTGGGACCTTCAGTCCGCAGGCCGATGCTCTATCCAGTGAGCCAAACCAGCTAGGGCTGAACATCCTTTTATATGTCTATTAGAGGCCCGATGCATGAAATTTGTGCAAGAGTAAGCCTTCCTTCCCCTGGCTGCCAGCACCGGCTTCCCTCTGGCACCCGGGACCTGGGCTTCCCTCGAAGCCCCAGCTTCGTCTGGAAGGACATCCAGAGGATGTCTGGTCTAATTAGCATGTTACACTTTTATTATTATAGATTGGCCATGTGTATATATTCCTTGGAGAAGTGTCTACTCAAGTCCTTTGCAATTTTTTATGGGGTAATTTGTTTTGCCTGGATCTGTTCACATGACTCAATTTAGCTGTTAACAGGACAGGAATGGAATCGGAGGGCTTAGGACTCTTAGGTTCATGTTCACCACTTTGAAAGACATCCTTGATTTTCCTATTGAAGAAAAATGCTCTCACTCTACACAGCATCACTGCCTGGCTCTCTAGAAAGTAATCTAGAAGGTTTAGCATTTAGGTAAGACATGTTCAGCAAATTTACAGCCTAAAAGTGGGACAAGTTAAACCTACAGTCATTTCTTCCTCAACTATTAACGGACATATACTATGTGCCAAAGACAATGTTAGGTTCTGTGGATACCGGAGATGGACCTAGACAGAGGGAGTCCTTCTCACAGGAGAAGAGTGACAATAAGCAAAAGTTATTACACCCAAATAATGAAATCTGGGTGTAATAACTTTTGTGAAAAAAAATAAAAGAGGGCAAGTGATGGGATGATGATGGGGAGCCTCTGAAAAGCTGACATTCAGTGGAGACCTGTGTAAAGTGGGGAACATGAAGTTCACAGCCGCGTCAGGAGGAGAGGTATTCCCGGTGGATGTCAAAGCGCTTGCAAAGGGCCTGGGAGGGAGTGTGGGCGGCGTGGTCAGACCACTGCAGTGAGGGGAGGGGAGGGTGGTACACGAAGCCACACAACTGATGGCAGAATTTATCCACATCATGAGTTAACATACACCCGCAGCACCAGGCTTCTGTGATACTGACTTTGGGTTCAGATCGGAGGACATTGCTGTCCCTCCGCAAAGGTCTGAATAGCAAGCACTTCCTGCCATTTTCATTACCAGGCAAGAACTACACTTCCCGTAAGAGTATTTTTTCATTTTATTTTTAATTGTGATAAAATACACATACTATAAATTGACTATCTTAACCATTTTGCCACAGGTATTTTTCAAATAGATAGTTTGCACAGAAAAAAGAAAATCTGCCTTAGGTCAGAATAAAACACACACACACACACACACACACACACACACACAAAGAAAAACCAACCCTTAAAAATGTAGAGTAACTGTGGCCTCTTAGATGTCTTGGCAGAGTCACCGTCTGATTTAGCAAACATTAAACAACAGACTATCTTGAAAGTTGCTTATTTTCCGGATGCATCAGCGTTTTTGCCCTGACCACCTTGATCCCAGATTTGCTCCTTAAAGGAAGAAAGGGTGGCTGCTCTCACTCAGACAGGCGCATCTCAAAGCTCCATTGATCTTCACTCAACCCTTTCTCTCCCTCCTCACAATGCATTTATTATCTCTGCTCCTCGGAAAAAGAACATATGCCCCAAAGGAAAATGAAGAAATAACCTTGCATTTCAACACTTTAATTGCAAGTTTCTTTGTCTTCCAGAGAGATAAAGAGTTTAAAAAGTTTGCAGCTGTGGGCTACCTGAAATGAAAGTGCAAGGTAGGTTTGTTTCCTAAACACGGCAATTAGGACGGCTTTGACTTGTCCCTGTATTACACTCAACACGATTTCCAAAGGCGCCAGTGAATGCTCCTTTATTCTCCCAGTGGCTCAGG
>NW_005370700.1:950688-960140 GCF_000412655.1 Myotis brandtii
AACAAAAAAATTGCATTCATTCCAGACGAGAGCTACTTTCTCTTCTTTCCTGTAGTGAACGTCAATGACCCCTGTGCTCCCAGCACCCTGATCTGCTGTAGGCCAAGGACCCTTCTAGGCTCTGCCTTCATTCTGGGGGTGCACCAAGCTAATAAGGTCATGAGCCCCCAGAGTGGCCAGTGAAGGGACTAGACTGCCCCTGGCCCTCAGAGTCAAGTCCAGTGCTTCTCATATGTGCATGGGATCACCTGGGAATCTTATTAAAATACACATTCTGATTCAGTAGGTCTGGAGAGGGAGAGGGAGAGAGAAGCATCTATATGAGAGCAAAACAGCCAACGGCTGCTTCCTGCATTCCCCCTACTGGGGATTGAGCCTGAAACCCAGGGCATGCCCTGACCGGGAATAGCACTAGCAATCTTTTGGTGCAGAGGACGATGCCCAACCAACGGAGCCACACTGGCCAGGGCAGAGAGTCTGTACTTCTAACAATGCTGCTATGTAATGTTGATGGTCTTTGAGTAGCATGGTCAGAGATTCCAGTAAAGACGAAGAGCCAGAACTTCCTCATGTTTTCACACACTGTACAGAGGGAACCACTTCTCCCAACCCTAGACACCACTGATCTTGAGCAGGAGTGAAGACAGAGTTGGCCCTTAGGAAACAGCTACTGCGGTCCTGCCAGGCACTAGGCTAGAGACCTGACTTGCCTGGCCTTCTAGCATCCTCACAGGTGCTCAACGGGTTAGTGCAGGGGTCCTCAAACTTTTTAAACAGGGGGCCAGTTCACTGTCCCTCAGACCGTTGGAGGGCCGGACTATAGTTTAAAAAAAAACTATGAACAAATTCCTATGCACACTGCACATATCTTATTTTGAAATAAAAAAAACAAAACGGGAACAAATACAATATTTGTATTTGCATGTGGCCCGCGGGCCGTAGTTTGAGGACCCCTGGGTTAGTGATTAGAAGACTGAACAGTGCTAAGCAGGTAGCAAAGGCTCAGACTCTTGTTCGATCAATGAGTAATTTTTCCTGAAGGACAAGTTTGATCTCATAACTTCCCTGTACAGAAGACTATCATAGTTTCCTACTAGATCTGAATCAGATTCACACTCCCAAGCATGGACTTGAAAAGACTCCACCAATTTGCGTGCAAAACTAGAGCTACCCAGAGGGGAGGGGCTGCAAAATCAAGAAGGAATATCTCTTCCTGGGCTCAAATTCTGTTTTCTAACCGGGACGGAATATGGGTCTGCTTAACTAACACACAACACAATTGCTCTGCCTCTCATGCCTGTCACTCACCCTGGGAATGGGGCGCCTCTCACACTGGATGAGGCCCCTGCATGCGGCCACTCTAGACCCGCTTCCAGGCACAGAGGAGCCGGCACCCATCACTCTGCATTCCCTCACCCGTGGGGACTGCTCTGCAGAGTGGTTACTGACAACCAGTTGGTTGTGCATGATGGTGCCTTGGCCATTTATAATTTACCCATAAATAGGCCCTCAATGGCCTGGTTACAGGGATCATGTTTTTATGGTTTCATTGTTAGATTTTGAAACCTTGCGACCATTAGATGTTGATGCATTAAAGTTTAGGACCAAGGTTCCAGTTGTGTTCCTGCTGAGTTTAATCGTCCCTGTATGTTATACCCAATGTCATGGGGTCAGAGGTCTGTTCCAAGATTTCTTGCTGCTGTGCACTAGTAACACATCATTCCCTCCACCCAAACCCCGCTGGCAGCTTCCTATCTCGCTCCAACAGAGAGCTGGACGCCTGCCAGTGACCCCAAGGCTATCTATGCTTTGACCCTCTATCTCATGCCAACTTTTCTCCTGCTACCGACTGAGAAAAATGTCAGTAATAGAAATGACTGAGAGTTGTGCCATGGTAGACACTCAAAATAAGAGCTCAGGTCACCTGGGCCAAGAGAGGAGTTCCCAGATTCACTGAGATTATAATAAGACAGACAGAACCTTTAAAAATATAATCGAACTATATTTACCTGCCCATTGGATTCGGCCCTGGGGCTCGGAAGCCTCGTCTCTCCTCCTACCCCCCATGCCCCGACCCACCATCCAGTAAAGAGCCTGGCAGGTGACAGGAGGGAGGTAAACACAGGCCCATCCCCCGTCGGGAGGGGGGTGAGGACGGCTGCAGTGCAGATGCACAGTCCAGACCGGTGCGTGTGGCCTCCGAGCCGCCTTCCCTTCAGGAAGTGGCAGAGATGACTCCATGTGTCACATTCCTTTTCCTCCTGAGTCAGGGATCAACTCACTGCCCTGAGAGTGCTTGGGGAGCCGCTGCAAACTCAATCAGCCTTAAAGTCACAGCGTTTGTCTTTCTGCAACATAAAGCCCTCGGTGAGTGTGCACACTCAGGCAGACCAGCACCAATGCAGACCCAGGGGCTTGCTTCTGCTCCCCACACTGACACACAGTTCACTGTATAAGAAGATTCCCTGAGGGGGTAAGACCATGCCACTGGGGCAGACACCAAGGAGAAATTCCAGCTCTGCTGCTTATGAGCTGTGCAAACATGGGCAAGTTACTTAGCCTCTCTGGGCCTGTTTTCCCATCTTTCTGGCAAGGTGGGCTGAGGATTAGAGAGCATCACTGTAAAGCCCCCGGCACAGGACTGGTGTACAGGAGGGATTCAACAAATTGCAGGTACTTTTACTATATGTTAACCATCTATTAGTAACGTAGAGCAGAGCACAGAGCCTTTTGATGGAATCCCACAGTCGATAACAGCGGTTCTCAAACTTAGACATATGTCAGAACCCCCTGGCTGTTAGACCAGACTGCTGGGCCTCAACCCTAGAGTTTCTGATTCAGTGAGTGGGCTTCAGGTGCGGGGTCCGGGGACCACACCTCCCCAGGACCCAGTCCCAGCTCCTGAGGTTTGTTTGTACAGCCATTCATGACTCAGACCCAGCGCTTCCCCAATTGGCCTAATCCTTCCCTGGTCCCTCTCGCAGGCCCTGGGCTCCAGACATCACGACGGGACACAATTCTGTCCTGTATGCTCTGCGTGTCCTATCTCAGGCCCTTCCCCTGTCCGTCCGGTACCAGAGCAAGCACCACCTGCCCCATTCTCCACGTCCATCCTCTCCTCTCAGTGTTCCCCGGGCATCTCGCTTGTTTCTCTTTTGCAGTGAATTAGACCCACGGACCTGCAAGGAATAAAGACTGTGCCGTCTGATCTTCCCTACTTGATGGCAGCTTCCCAGGTCAGAGGCTGTGTGGCAAAAGGCTGAGGTTTCCCACCAGGTCTTATGGCCTTCTGTTTGCTTTTGGTTTTTACTAGTAAACGCAAATAAGTATCCATTGACTTGAAAGGAAGGAAAGCTGGCAGAGAGGTTAAGGAACTAGAATGAATAACCCCGGGCAAGGGGAAGTTGTGGGCTAACACTCTTCAATAATAGAACCATTAAAATAAAGATGACATTGACCAACTGATCTTTACCCCTGTGATAGAACAAATTTGAGGAAATGGGATCAAGTTGTGACATGTTAGGTTTAGGTCTGCTCTGGGGAAGTTCCTGTCATTGAGAATTATTAAGTGATCAGCCAGGGTTAGCAAGGGCAGAGGAGAATAATCTCGGCTAAACTTTAATAACGGAACTGACGACCTCAATTACCATGACAGTTTCAGAGGTCTTACACCTTGCTCTTTTTTATACCCTGCTTTTATACCTTGGGTACAAAATTGAGAGGAGGGAAGTGCCCTTCCCAGATTTTTTTTTTTAACTGGATATGAGTTTAGCAGCTGTTGTGCTACTTAAGGATACATTTTTAAGTTACAAGTTGCTAACAATATTTCAAAAAGTAACAAGTGTTGTTTTTTTGTTTTTTTGTGTGTTTTTTTAAGGGATACCATAGGGAAGTGGTTCCTTTCCCATTTGGGGGAGGTACTGAGAACCCAAACCAGACAAAACTGTGGTGCTAATAGGATTTATGCAATACCACACATCCTCTCTTCCCATTTGCCGGGTTTAACCATCGTATTTGCAAAAAGTTAAAGTTTTTCTTCCTCATTTTTAATGGAAAGTCTTCAAATTTCTGGTAGCTGGAGGAAGTGGCTCTTTTCCTCTCAACACTGAACAGGAAATGTAATAAGTTATTATTATTCTGATGAACTGAAAGGGTAGCTCCTGCAATCAGTTCTTCCTGCCACTTGAACCCTGGCAGCTGTGACTGTGTTTGTGCCAGACGGGCCTCTTGTCAGCTGCTAGACTAGGACTTTTTTGGATGGGGGAGGCATTAGGGAGCTGGGCAGAGAGGAAGGGAAGCACCCATCTTAGGCACTACCAACCCACCAGGAAAAATGTGTTCTATGCAAGGGAAGCCTTCTACCAACCTATGGGTTCAAGGTAAACACTGCTTCTGCTGGGGGCAGATGACCTATCTGAGGCCCGTGTGGGAGGACCACGGGTCAGGTCACACCTGCTCTGATGCTGGATTCACTGGGGATCACTGGACGCTTATCTCTCTTTAGTCCTGCGTTTTAGAGCCCAGCCTACATCCTGAACTTTTGAATCAAGACACCTTTAGGTCAGGAAATGGCTCTAAATTCCAGCGCACACCAGTTTCCTGCAGATCCCAATACGTTGGCTTTTAGCTTATTTGCCTCTATAGAATTTAAGGAACCTGTCTGTCCCCCAATAAAATAATCCAAAGCAGCTGGGGTTCAATAGCCTGAACTTCGTCCTTCATTATTACTAGTTTAGGGGGAAAAAAATCCTTCTTTCCTTGAACCTGAACATTCTGACTGGGACCAAGACAGAAATGTCCCCAATAAACTGTGAAAAAGACAATCCAAATAGTCTGCTATTTGTTCTGCCATCAACCACATCTTTTTTTTTTAACTGACAGGTCCGACCAGCCCACATCCTTTGGCCCTGTATGGTCAGCACCAGCACAGCCCCGCTGGCTCTGAGGCACTCCTGCTCTCGGCTTCTCCTTTCACCACTGCGATGACCTGATTCAAGCAGTGGCCTCCTTACTGCCCACCGCCCCCCCGCCCCCCAGACCCACCCCGACACTTTCTCATAACACAGACATCTGGTCACGTCCCTCCCCAGCCTACATACAACACATCCAGATAAAATCGCAACTGCTTTGCTTGCACATGGGCCCTTGGAATACAGGATGCTGCCTTGTGAGAGATCCCTGAACACCCCTCCCCCACGCCAGCCCCCACCCAACAAAGCAGCCCTGGACACACAGGACCACACGGTAAGCAAGAACGGGGTGTTTTTCTGGACCCTCTCGGGCTGGCTAAAGCACGTCTAGTCCTGGGCGCCCACCACACTTTGCAATGCTTCCCAGTCACACAAGCACCCTCCCACGGTCCAAGTATCCAGACCCCGTGCTCCACTCTGCGATGGGGCTGGGGGGAGAACTGCAGCCAGCCAGCCCTGGAAGACCAACGAGACAGGAGAGGCCTGAGCGCTGGCAGGAAGCAGACTGACAGCCTCTCAGAATGGGGACAGAGATGTGGGACGCTGTGTAATCTCACTCACCGCCCACTCAGCATTCAACCTCAAAAGCTCACTAAGAACTTCAGACGGGCCGAGTCTTCCGTTTCGTGGAAGCCCACTGTCTCAGGCTCAGTGCTTTGGGGCAGAAAGGATGAGTTGAGCTTTAACTGTCTTCCTAGCAGTGGACCCTACAGGAAGCCCACACACACACGGCAACCACAGGGAACATAGACAAGGCAAACGACTTCCTATAAACCGGGTGGAGAAGCTAAAGGTGTTTGGAGGGAGAGCCCGCTGTGGGCAGAGTCCCACCCATGCCAGCTCTGGAGGCATGGAAGTGGATCCGCTGTGTGCTCCAGAGGGTGGGGCATGCTTCCCTCGAAGGCTGGGGTGAGGATATGGCAGGGAGAGGGCCATCGCCTTTCCTGGGCAGCCACCTGGCCAGAGGGTAGATGCCCTCGGGCGAGGATAACCTATAGAGCTGATGAGCACCAGGGTGGATACAGACCCCCCTGGCAAAAAGAACAGCCCAGACAGCCTTCCTGGTCCACTGAAAACACCATGTGGGAAAAACACTAATATTTTTTCCCATGCGTTTCAAAGTTAGGGAAATACAGAGGGGGGACTGCGGGGGGAGCTTAATACTGACATGGCAGATAGAGTTCCTGCAGCACCTCCTTAAAACAACACTGTGCAGAGGAGGCCCAGGCTTGGAACTCCCCTTCTCATGGTCTCGTAAAACACGGATTTAGTGACCTTTAAAGATTCACCTTTATTGTTTCAGTTTTCCTGGTGTGAGAATTCCTGGTAGATAACTGAGAAAAGCAAGCTCATATTTCCTTATCAACACAGAGAATGCGTTCATGTTACAGATTTGCCATTTTGGGGGGCAGCTGGTGGGAAGGAAATGAGGGAGAGCCATTTGAAATATTTGTTACTGACGAAATGAACTAGAATGCCACTGATTTATGTGTCTGTGGTTCTTCAAACAAAGTAGTAACATGCACCAAGCTTTCCCTCCAGGGTGGGATGGGAGGCTGGGAGACAGCCATGGAGACGCAGGGCATCCACCAATCCTAGAGCCCAGGCAGAGCTCCGCCCTAGGGGATTTCCTCTACGGGGTCTCCCTTCCAGGGCCCTCTGGCCAATCTGTTTCTGATAAGTCTCCTTACCACCTCAGTAAGGGCTATATAGGAGTTATCTCAAAAGCTATAAATGTCCATGCCCTGTCTGTTGGTCAGGTTTTCTGAATTAAGTGCTTTGTGCTATCTGTAAAGTCATAAAAATATGTGAAGGTGAAGGTGTGTGTGTGTTTTGGCAAGATTCCTTTAAGTCTAAACCACTCGTGCCATCTTCTTGACTAGAAAGCTTTCTTCCTCAACTGCCTCTTAGAACTACTCCTTCTCTTGATTTCCTACCCATCCTCCAAAGCCCACTTCAAGAAACCCCCCTCTTCCCAAAGCCCTCCTGATTCCTGCAGCCACACTCCCACCAGCTCCCCACCACCCTCCGACTGTCTCTTATCACCGCTGCTCGGTTACTGTTGCTTCACCCATCTCGTCCTCTCTGCTGGACTGTGACCTGTGAAGGCACAGCTATGTCTCCATCTTGTTTCTCACTAGCACAATGTTTCACATCCCATAAATGTTGGTTGGCCTGGGCGTGGATGACCCTTCCCCTAGGTCTTAAATAACCGAGGATAAATAGTTACCTTAATGAAAACAGCGTGCGTCTACATTTTCTTACTTGGAATAAACAGTAGAACTATTGGCATAAAAACTTACAATGTTTTTTATCTGTAAGTAAATACTCTTCTTATGTCTGAAAACAAATTCCCAACCAAAGACAGGCAGACAGAGGTATAACCACAGAAATGTTTTAAAAGGCAAAACTTACAGCCTTCCAGGTAAGTTTATTTCTATTTAAAGTAAATGAAACCAAGTCCAATACTTGCAGATAAAGCACTTTCTAGAAGCTGTTTTTGCCAACTATTTTACAAAACCACTACCCTACCCCCAACAACGCAAAGCAGTTGGCCAAACCTTGCCCGTGTGTGAAAACAACCATCAATGGATAGCCAAAGCATTTCCTTTTTTTAAACTAATAGGTTCGCCAAAGAAGCAGTAATTGGACACAGGGAGTGCTTGTACGCACAGTATCTTCGGGGGGTAATAGTGCATTTCCACTTTCACAGCTAGTAGGGAGGCTGGACGTAAATGATACCATTTGATTAGGATGCCAATAACATTCTATTGTTTTCTGTTTAGGTATGATTTTAAAACGCACATAATTCAAGTGGCCGAAAGGAAAAGGGAGGGGAAATAACACTTGTTGAAAGGTCTCTCTGAAAAACAAATTTGTTTTGATAGCACTTGCTGTTGCTATTACAACCAATGCATTTTATGCCACATGTGGGTAGTTTTTGTAATAAAACACGAGATGCTTTTTCAAAACTGTAGCTGGCAGGTTTTTCTCCAGTGGCCTGCAGTTCATGGGATCCCTGGTCCTTTAGTTCAAATAAGGTGGCGCCCTGCCCCACCTGTTGAACACTTAACTAAGCAACACCTGAAGTGCTTAAAGTGAACCATTTCATTCGGTTTCTGGGCTATCTTTTCCCTCCGGGATTCTAAGGCACCCGCACAAGGATTGTGGACACAGAAGGCATCTCCGTGAGCATGTTCTGCCCCAGCCGCTAGCATATTCCTGTTATTTTTCTCAAGGCTTGACTCCCCAGCGGGCTTTCCCCCGCTTCTCACCCAAATACAGTTGGTTCTGCAAGTGCCTCTCTGAGTCTGCAGGGGCTTTTGAGCCATTCTGCACGCGGGAGTCACCACAGCCTAAACCAATTCTACCAGCGAAGGGAAATCTGAAACTGCTGGAGCCCAGGAAACCACCACCACTCACCCTTCCTTCTGAGGAACTTCCATTTGCGGTGCTGGGTTGGGCGCACAAGAGCTCCCCTCGCGAGGACAGAAAATCAGTAACGGGCTTTATGTATTTATTTATCAGTAACTGTACTGAGTTCTGGACAGAGACAATTCCTCCCAAAGGACTGGGCAGCGACAGGGATCTGAGAAGATGCGCATCTGGGGGCACCTCTGGCACTCTTTACCCTGAAGCCATTCGCCAGCCAAGGGGTGGGTACTCCTTGCAGGGGGGGCGGGGAGGGGGAGAGCCTGGCATCAGTGGCGCTAACCACTACCCCGCGGTGCCTGCCGCCCCAGCTCCATCCAGCTGAGCTCCAGGACAGCAGGGCTGTTTCTGGCGCCCCCACTGCCTTGAAACCCCGCGCGTACCTTGGTTTCTCCCATAGCAAACAGTATTTTGTTCTAACACCATCAAAGGGGTTCTGAGAACAAGTGATTCTGCGATTATTCAGGGCCAGAACCTGAACGGGTGGACCTTAGGCTGCTTGTGGGGGCAGTCGGAGGGGGCGTGAAAAAGTGGGGGGCGGGGGTTTCAGCTTTTCTGCAGAAACTGCCCAATTCGGTGTCGCCGCCGGCGCCAGGCATCCCCGCGCGGCGAGCGCAGCCCTAGCCTTCCGACGACCCAGGAAACAGGTTGGGAGACCGAGCGTCGCCCAGGTAGAGGGACCGACCCAGGCTCCCGGGGACCCCAGGTGCCCGAGACCTCGCACTGAGGAGCGGTTCCCGGGTGCGGGCATTGTCTGCGCGCGGACTTCTCCCGGCGTGTTCTGCTGCCCGGGAGGGGCTGTGTCTACCCAGCAGCGACTGTGCCTGGGGAGCTCGGGGCTCCAGAAACTTGGGGGAATAAACGACAGCAAAGCCTGCCATCAAGTGGGCTTTTGGAAGCGCCCGTGTCCGGTACTGGGGTCCCGCACCTCCCAACACCCCATCTACTCGCCCTTTCCCTCCCGCCACGGTCCAACCCGCGGAACCGCCTCCCCAAGTTTCTGCCTCCTCCGCCCCGCGAAGCCTCCGCTCCGGTTTCTCCGTCCAGCCG
>NW_005370700.1:960850-973691 GCF_000412655.1 Myotis brandtii
CCGGGGAGGGGAGGCAGCCTGGCCCCCGCCCCCACCCGTGCCCTCAGCCCATCCAGGCGGGGCCTCCCAGGGGTGGCGGCCCACCAGCGGGAATAAGGAGACGGGGATCTTCGAGGACTCCAGGGAAAGGGTCACCACAGTCACCGCCCAGCGCAATTCATGAAGTCCTCCTTCACCGTTTGCTGGCCACTGTCTCCTCCAGGGTCCTGCTCCGGGCCGCCAGCCCCTACTGCCTCCGCCCCGCGCCGGTCAAGGCACTGGGCCCGGCTTGGCCTCTCTCCTGAAGCAGCAGCCGGCGGTCTGGGCGCAGCACCTGCTGTTCTGGTCGCTGGGGTGCCTTCCTCGGGAGTGTGTCTTCCCCTCTCATGCTAGATCGGTGCTGGACGCACTGTGTAGGCACTCCTTTGTACAGATAACTTTTTGAGTGAAAATACTTGACCCACGTCGATAGAATACATTGTTTTGAATTCCTTGAGGACGTGCCTCACTCTTCTGACCCAGCACACGGTGTATCTTAAGTATTCCCTGTGTGCGTGAGAAAACTATGCATTCCACTGTTGTTGGGTGAAGTGGTTTATAAATGTCATTTAAGTTAAATTGGTTGAAATACCCATATTGATTTTCTGTCTTCTTCTCCTGAGAAAACTGGAAATTTCCAACAATAATTGTGGACTGGTCTATTTTTCCTTTCAGTTCTGTTTTTCCCTCATGTTTGGAAGCTCTGATTAGAGGCATAAACATTAGGATTGTGTCTTCTTGATAAATTAACCCTCTTATCGTGATGGTAAAATGGGGTTCTGAAGTCTACTCTGACCTCAGTTGTATGTATAGGACTTCACTTTTCTTATGAATAGCACATACAGGGCACACGTCATTCTATCATTTTATGCTATCTGTGTCTGTTTTAAAGTGACAGCATATAATTGGGTCTTGCTTTTTCATTTTATCCAGTTTGACAATTTCTATCTTTTGACTGGAGTGTTTATATGTCATGTGATTATAGGTATGGTGAAGTTTAAGTCTATCTTGCTATTTGTTTCTATTTTTTCCATCTTTGTCCCTTTTTTAAATCTTTTGGATTATTTGAGAATATTTTAGGATTCCATTTTCTCTCCACTGTTATCTTATACTAGAGGCCCAGTGCACAGATTCCTGCACCCGTGGGGTCCCTCGGCCTGGCCTGCACCCTCTTGCAATCCGAGACCCATTGGGAATACTTAAGATGCACCGTTTCCACCCGACCCCAACAGGCCAGGTGGAGGGACCCCACCAGTGCACGAATCCGTGCACCGGGCCTCTAGTATGCATATAAGATCTTTGGTTAATCTCTTACTGCCCTCCCCCTCCCCCTTCCCTCTGAGATTCACCAGTCTGTTCCATGTTTCCATGCCTGTGCATTGAATATCTGCCCCCTGGTGGTCAATGCACGTCATAGCTACCGGTCAAACAGTTGAATGGTTGCTTAGGCTTTTATATATATAGATAACTCCTTGTTTTACTTTTTTAGCTCTGGGATTATAATATGCACCTATAAATTATCACAGTCTACCTTCAGATAAAATTCTGCCACTTCAGCCCTAACTGGTTTGGCTCAGTGGATAGAGCATCAGCCTGCGGACTCAAAGGTCCCAGGTTCTATTCCAGTCAAGGGCATATACCTTGGTTGCGGGCACATCTCCAGCAGGGAGTATGCAGGAGGCAGCTGATCGATGTTTCTCTCTCATGGATGTTTCGAACTCTCTCTATCCCTCTCCCTCTCTGTAAAAAATCAATAAAATATATTTTTAAAAAATTCTGCCACTTCAAGTGTCCATAAGAACCAGGGGTACCCCCTCCCTGCTCCCGCTGCTGTGCCACTGTAGTCAGACAACTTGCTGTGCTTTGTGACTCCTTACTGTGCAGCCTGATTCGTGCACCGCCTGATTGCTTTGCTGCCTTTTGGAAAGCAATCTGGTGGTGTTGACTAAATAATTTTAAAGTGCAATTGTCCTCTGACAAAGCAATTCCATACCTTGGAATCTAATATATCAATCCATGAAGAGAGAGGTATAAGGATATTTGCCTTAGCATTTTTGGAAAACCACTAAGAGAAAACTGGGAAGATTTGTTAATATAGAAATGGTAGAAAAAATTGTGGTCCATCATAATATAGAATATAATGCAGCTATTTAAAAACATTAAGTAGTTGGGGAAAGTTGTCCATGGTTCAGGGGTAGGCAAAAGTAGGTTAAATTACCAGCCATCATTACCTAAAAGATAATCATAAGTAAGGATATGAAATAACACAAATAATACAATAATTAATACATGATAAAACAAAAGTAAAATGTGTTTTGCCCACCCCTGTACATTAAGTAAAAGAAGCAAGTAGCTGAACGTGAGCGCCATATCACCATTGATATCTCCCTGTGGAAATTTGAGACCAGCAAGTGACCATCATTGATGCCCCAGGACACAGAGACTTCATTCATCAAAAATATGATTACAGGCACATCTCAGGCTGCCTGTGCTGTCCTGATTGTTGCTGCTGGTGTTGGTGAATTTGAAGCAGGTATCTCCAAGAATGGACAGACCCATGAGCATGCCCTTCTGGCCTACCACTGGATGTGAAACAGCTGATTGTTGGTGTTAACAAAATGGATTCCACTGAGCCACCCTACAGCTAGACAATGTGGGCTTCAACATCAAGAATGTGTCTGTCAAAGACGTTCGCCATGGCAATGTGGCTGGTGACAGCAAAACTGACCCACCAATGGAAGTAGCTGGCTTCACAGCTCAGGTGATTATCCTGAACCACCCAGGCCAGATCAGTACTAGATATGCACCTGTGCTGGATGGTCACACAGCTCATATTGCTTGCAGATTTGCTGAGCTGAAGGAGATTGATCGTCGTTCTGGGAAAAAGCTGGAAGATGGCCCCAAGTTTCTGAAATGCCGTCATCGTTGATATGACTCCTGGCAAGCCCATGTGTGTTGAGAGCTTCTCTGACTACCCTCCTCTGGGCCGTTTCACTGCTCGTGACGTGAGACAGACAGTTGCTGTGGGTGTCATCAAAGTCATGGACGAGAAGGCCGCTGGAGCTGGCAGAGTCACCAAGTCTGCCCAGAAAGCTCAGAAGGCTAAATGAATATTATTCCCAACTCCTGCCACCCCCGTCTTAACCAGTGGTGGAAGAACAGACTCAGAACTGTTTGTCTCAACTGGCCACTTAAGTTTAATAGTAAAAGTTTAATGATTACAATGCATCAGAAAACCTTCAGAAGAAAAAGAGAATGTTTTGTGGACCATTTGGTTCTTTTGTGTGCGTGGCAGTTTTTAAGTTATTAGTTTTTAAAATCAGTACTTTTTAATGGAAACAACTTGACCAAAAATCTGTCACAGAATTTTGAGACCCATTAAAATAACAAAGTTTAATGAGGAAAAAAAATAAGCAAGTAATAGAATAATCACCCCATGCTTTTTAACAACAATCATAAGTGGAAATATATGGAAAGACAATAAATAGCAAACACTAGTATACTTATACTTACAAGTTCATTTAATCCTTACAATGGCCTTGTAAGGAATACTATTATCATTCCCATTTTACAGATGAGAAAACTGAGACACATAGGTCAGTAACTTGCTGAGGATCATTGCCATTAAGTAGCAGACTTGGGATTCAGACCCTGGCTGCCTGGTTCTGCAGTGCTAGTCCTGCCTCACTAAGCACTACATTTAAAAATATATATATATATTATTGATTTCAGAGAAAAAGGATGGGGGGGGGGGAGAGAGAGAGAGAGAGAAAGAAAGAAACATTAGTGATGAGAGAGAATCATTATTGGCTGCCTCCTGCACGTCCCACACTGGGGATCGAGCCCACAACTCGGGCATATTCCCTGACCTGGAAGTGAACATTGACCTCCTGATTCATAGGTCCATGCTCAACCACTGAGCTATGCTGGCCATGCAGCACCAAATTTTTAATATCAGGTGAGTTGCAGAAGGAAAAGGAGAAACTACTAATTTTATTTTTAGTGTTTCTAAATTATTTACATTGAGGAAAAAGTACTTCTGCATTTGAACTGACAGCTGTGTAAACTTGGTAAATAGATGTTAAAACTCTAAATGAAATAAGTGAAGGAATGGTTATAAGTACAGATGAAAGAAAGAATAGTCATCTGGCCTATTGTTATCTTGAATGTGGAGACAGGCTTTCTGGGAAAAGCAGTGGAGTAAAAGCTGGATGAGATGATGCTTTTGCCAAAAGAAACTATACTTTCACTGTGGCACTTCATGAGAAACACCACAGCTCATTCCTGGCATATTTCCAGCATTACCCCCTTCTTGTTAAAAAAAGATTAGGGGATTTAAGACTTCTGCTTGGAAAGCCCCAGAGGTGAGTGTGCTGGTTTTGGAAGCACTTTGAAAAATAAAATGCCTATGTTAACATATTAAATCTACTTTTTAAAAAAGCTTAATTAAAAAATTTAAATTACTTATTAAATACTATTTCTGCATTTACAGAACTATCACTTAAGTATTTTATAAATATTAATGGAGAATACCATATTACCAACATAATCCATTAAAATGGGCTTGAGGATGCCCTCTTTTTAAATATAAACATTATTATGAGAAACATAGAAGTATGCTAAAGCAATGTTTCTCTCTGAAAAATGCACACACTGTAGCTAAAGGGGTTGCCCATCATTTACAGAAACTAGTTTAAATGTTACTTATAATTTAAAAACCACCCACATTTGTAAGCACATGTATAATTAAATTTGGTCATATATAATAATTGTAAAATGCGTTTTAAACAACAGTATTTATTAAAGTTAAATGTTTCCAATTTCTTAAAAGTACTCAGCTGATAATGAATTGTTGTATTTGGATGCAGAAAAACAAAGTGCATGATACAAATACAGGAATCATAGGTTTATTTGAAAATTTTTTATATGAACAGTGTGCATTTCACTTTGGAAATCCCCACTAGACCCCTCTTCTGCACAAACTCAAGTTATCAGAATTAAAAAGGTAAAGTAAAAATGTGGCCATCATTTTTTACAAACTCAAATCAGAATTAAAAAGGTAAAGTAAAAATGTGGCCATCATTTTTTATTCAAGTGAATGTCTTACATTATATTTGAACAGTCGTCATTTAAGCACCCAAGACAGAGACACGATCTCTTAAGGAAATGCTTATAAATGTCAATAAGAATGAGAATCAGTTTATGTAATTTTTTTCACATGATGATATAAGAACAGTTCTGTCACTGGGCACAGAACTAAAGAGAATACATAGACTGGTTGGCATGGCTCAGTGGTTGAATGTGGACCCATGAACCAGGAGGCCATGGTTGGATTCCAGGTTAGGGCACATGCTGATGTTTTGGGCTTGGTCCCCAGTAGGGAGCATGCAGGAGGCAACCTATCAATGATTCTCTCTCATCATTGGTGTTTCTCTCTCTCTCCCTCTCTCTTACTCTATCTGAAATCAATGAAAAAAAAACAAACACATTAAGAAAAAAATACATTAAAAAGCAAATTTTTTAAGTGAACATAAGACTTTACAAATCTTTCAGTGAAAAAACTAATAAATACAAGTTTTATTACCTATCCTTTTATGTTTTGCTCTTTCCCTCATCTTGCCTCTAAAATACTTTGTAAACAAAAGTAAAGCATTAATAAATCAGTGTCCATCCAGAGATAAATTGTTTCAATACTATGGTATTCCACAGTGACACCCAAAATGATATGAAAATAAATTTATGAAAAATTTATGAGATGTAGACAGGGAAACTCAACTTGGTTGCTTTGATAGACAAGAATTTTTCTAGTTCTACAAATTTGGTATTCAAAATAAGTGCATTTCTGAACTGCAAAACAAGTATTGTTCTATGGCCAGGTTCAGATTGGCCTCAATAGACAACTGATGCTGATGTCCAGAGTAAGACAGAGTGATTTCTTTTTAAAATAATACTAGAGGCCCGGAGCACGAAATTCGTGCACCCGGGGTGGGGTGGTGGTCCCTCAGCCCAACCTGTGCCCTCTCGCAGTCCGGGAGCCCTAGGGGGATGTCAGACTGCCTTGTATGTGAGAGAGGCTCCCACCACTGCTGCTGCGCTCGCCAGCCATGAGCCTGGCTTCCAGCTGAGTGGCACTCCCCCTGTGGGAGTGCACTGACCACCAGGGGGCAGCTCCTGCATTGAGCATCTGCCCCCAGGTGGTCAGTGTGCATCATAGCGACTGGTCGTTCTACCACTTGATCAATTTGCATATTAGCCTTTTATAGATAGGATTTTATTGAAGTATAACTTACATAAAGTGTACAGCTTGATGAATGAAGTATAACTTACATAAAGTGTACAGCTTGATGAATGAAGTATAACTTACATAAAGTGTACAGCTTGATGAATGAAGTATAACTTACATAAAGTGTACAGCTTGATGAATGAAGTATAACTTACATAAAGTGTACAGCTTGATGAATGAAGTATAACTTACATAAAGTGTACAGCTTGATGAATGAAGTATAACTTACATAAAGTGTACAGCTTGATGAATGAAGTATAACTTACATAAAGTGTACAGCTTGATGAATGAAGTATAACTTACATAAAGTGTACAGCTTGATGAATGAAGTATAACTTACATAAAGTGTACAGCTTGATGAATGAAGTATAACTTACATAAAGTGTACAGCTTGATGAATGATCATAAAATGAAAATATACATGTAGCCAGCACCTGAATCATGAAGTAGAACATCACCAGCACCCCCACAAGCACTCTCTTCTTTTCATTACCTTTCGTCCTTCTTGATAGATTTTATTATAATACCATTGATCAGTTTTGTCTGCTTTTTCACATCTGTTCATGGGAGGGATGGGCCTGTCCTTTTCCTTTCTGAATTGGGTTCTGTCAAGTTTTCATGTTAGGGTGTTAGGGCGAGATTGTGAAATATATGGAGGGACTTTTCTCTGGTAGAATTCACTGACAAAGCCATCAGGGCATTGGGGTTTCTTTGTGGTATGGCTTTAAATTACAAGTTCACCTACATATTGAATTGTGTGTTTACTACCCCAAGCCCCAAGTCAAGTTTCCTTCCATCACCATTTATCCTCCCTTTACCTTCTTCGACCCTGTCCCCTTCCCTCTGGCAATCACCATACTGTTGTCAGTGTCCACGAGTCTTTTTTTTTTTCCCCTTTGCTTAATCCCTTCACTCTTCTCACCCAGCTCCCAACCCTCTCCTCTCTGACAGCTGTCACAGTCTGTTCTCTGTATCCATGAGTTTGTCTCCACATTGTTTGCTAGTTTATTTTGTTCATTCGATTTGCTTGATGCAGAACTACTGAGATTTTCTGTCTTTTCTTCTGTTGGTTTTGGTAAGTAGTTTGTTTTGTTTTTTAAATAGGAATACGTCCATTCTACCTAAACTTTTAACTTTCTTGGTATAAAGTCACTTATTATATCTTACACATTTTTAATGTCATAGGGTTTGTAGAGGTTTCTTATTTTTCATTTCTACTATTGGTATTTTATGCCTTCTCTTTTTATTGATAAGTCTTACTGGGGTTTAATCACATTTATTACTTTAATTAGTTAGAATCAAATTTTCAGCTTTCTTGGTCTTCTGTATTGAATGTTGAGTTTTCCATTAATTTCTGATATTTACTGCCTCTGCTTACTTTGAGGTTCTTTTCAAACTTCTTGAAATGAACATTAGATAACTGACCTAAGCCTTTCCTTCTAATCTATGCATTTGAACTTGTATGTATGGTATAGCTCCCACTAAGTATGGCTTTAGTTCATCTGATAAGTTTTGAAATTTTATTATTTCATAAAATGTTTTCTAATTTTCATTGTCATTTCTTCCTTAACCTATGGTTTCTTTTAGAAGCACATTGCTTATATTTCCAACATATTTTATTTTCTAGTTACCATTTTGTTATTTTTGTAATTTCACTATGGTCAGAGAACATATTCTGTAGATTACCCTAATACTAAAACCAGACAAAGACATTACAATAAAACTACAGACCAATACCGTTGATGAACATAGATGCAAAAATCTTCAACTAAATAGCAGGTAGAATCCAACAATGTATAAAAAGAATCATATACCAAGTGGGATTCATCCTGGGTCTGTGAGACTGGTTCAACATTCACAAATCAATGTAGTACACCTGTGGGCTAAAGACCAACTACTAGTATATGTAAGCTTATATAATAAAAGCCTAATATGCTAAGTGTCTGGTTGTCCATTCAACCAATCAAAGCATAATATGCTAATGATATGCTAAGGCCACTCAACTGCTCGCTATGACGTGCACTGACTACCAGGGGGCAGACGCTCCAACTGGTAGGTTAGCTTGCTGCTGGTCGATCGGGACTGAATGAGACGGGCCGGACACGCCCTGGAGCCCTCCCTTGCTCCCTCCCTGGCTGGCCAACTTCCCTGGCCCTGATCGTGCACCGGTGGGGTCCCTCGGCCTGGCCTGCACCCTCTCACAATCCAGGACTCCTTGGGGGATGTTGGAGAGTCAGTTTCAGCCAGATCCAGCAGGCCAGGCCAAGGGACCCCACTGGTGCATGAATTCATGCACTGGGTCTCTAGTAGATATAGAAAAAGCATTTGACAAAATCCGACAGCCATTTGTGATAAAAGCTCTTGGTTAACTAGAAATGGAGGGGAATATCCTCAACTTGATAAATACCTACAAAAACCCTACACCTTGTGAGAAATGTCAAACTTTCCCACTAAGATCAGCAAGATTTTGATTTGCAGAGAACAGATGCCCAATAGACCCCATACCTCGGAGAGTATGTCTAATGCCACCCTCACAATGCTGCTTTCCTACTCAGCCCAACCTTTGTTGATCTGAGCTCTTACCTTGAGTTACTCTGAACATTTCTTAACCTAACTCAATCCCTAACCCTCCCTCACCTTCCACAGGGCTCATGGAAACTCATGGTCTGTCTTCAGATATCTCATCTATATCCTCAACCTCTTCTCTAAAGGGTTTGTTCTTCATCTCATATTAATTGAATTCTGTTACCCCTAACACACCCCTTTCCTTGCTAACTTTTTAAGTGGAGGCTTTTTATTTTTGTTCTCACAAACCTCTGTACCTTAGAGCCTGGAAGTAGAACAGGGGTTTTATTTGCTTTTCATTTTGACTCCCTTACTTGAATATTCTCACCAGACATATTTTTGACTTGTCCCTCAGACTATCCCCCTGCCTTCAATATCTTTTTCCTCTTGTCCAGTTTGGATTCTATGGTCCATCATGATAATCATTCCTTGGCTAGTAGCTTTAACATCCTTGTCCTTTCTTCTGCTCTTAAGCATCTGAAAAAACCCAGCCCTGGTTATACTTTATTCTCTGCATACTTCACATCTGCTCCTGATTAGCTGATCCTAGCTGGAGAAAAAGAACAAGCAGCCCAACCAATGTGGCTCAGTGGTTGAGTGTCGACCCACGAACCAGTAAGTCACCGGTTCAATTCCTGGTCAGGGCACATGCCCAGGTTGAAGGCTCTATCCCCAGTGTGTGTGTGGGGGGGAGGGGTGTGTGTGTGCAGGAGGCAGCCGATCAATGATTCTCATCACTGATATTTCTATCTTTCTCCCTCTGAAAATCAATAAAAACATATTACAAACAATTGTTTGAACTAGCTTGCTCTAAATTCATAATTAGTATTCGAAATTGGGCTTTCAAAGTTGCTTGGCAATCCTACAATTTCCTCAATAATTCACTCTGCCATTCTCAAAGGCAACCAAATCTACCTTCTTTCACTTTGAACCTCCAATACTTTCCATATGCCTGCCAAGTTAATGTCTTTGCTTCATACTCCTTTGGGAGTAGAAATGAAATTCAAATAAAACCCCTGTTCTACCTCCAGGCTCTAAGGTACAGAGGTTTTTGAGAACAAAAATAAAAAGCCTCCACTTAAAAGGTTAGCAGGAAAAGGGGTGTGTTAGGGGTAGCAGGATTCAATTAATATGAGATGAAGAACAAACCCTTTAGAGAAGAGGTTGAGGATATAGATGAGAAAATAGAAGGAATTAAATGGAAACCCCCTAATCTTCCCACCAGTAAACCTACCAACTTACCTCCAAATATATCTGTTCTCTGCTTTCTCCCGTTACAAAGGAGACCACTGCTTTCCTTTGTGCTCTGAATCTGCCCCCTCTTGTCTTCCCAAGGATTTCACTGTTATGGCTTGTAGCCGCTGCTGCATCGCCTACTTTCACTTTCCTGCAATCCTAGGTAAATCATGCCTGGCACCTTACTTACTCACTTACTAAAGGGTGTCCCAAAATTCACGCAAGAAGTAATTTTGATAGAAAACACAGGTTTATAATTAAAAATTGTAAATTTTTTATTGATTCACAAAGTATACAGTATAGGGTTATGTATGGAAGAGCATATCGAGTAAATGGCCTCCATGGCTTTGCTGGCACATACGCACTCTTTTGTTGAAATTTTCCATGACCGTTTTGCATAAATGTGGCTGAATTTCGTTGATACAGCGCTCAATTTCCTCCTTCAAGGCATGGGTGGTCGTGGGCTTGTTGGCATAAACCTTAGACTTCAAAAAACCCCAAAGAAAAAAGTCCAACGGCGTTAAATCGCATGATCTGGGCGGCCAATTCTGATCACCAAAATGGGAAATTACAGGACCAGGAAATGACTCATGCAGTAATTGAATTGTTTCTCGGGCTGTATGGCATGTGGCACCGTCTTGTTGAAACCAAATGTCGTCCACATCCATATCTTGCAATTTAGGCACAAAAAATTGGATTATCATGTCGCGATAGCGAGCACCATTAACTTATTGCCTGAGCAGCCGCATTTCGGTCATGGAAAATTTCAACAAAAGAGTGCGTATGTGCCAGCAAAGCCATGGAGGCCATTTACTCGATATGCTATTCCATACATAACCCTATACTGTATACTTTGTGAATCAATAAAAAATTTACAATTTTTAATTATAAACCTGTGTTTCCTATCAAAATTACTTCTTGCGTGAATTTTGGGACACCCTTTAGAAGACAAAAATATGGGGCTGGGGTTACCCAGTTACCCATGCTTTAGTTATTCAGTGATTAAAAGATTTTAATTAGACTTTTAACTTCCCTAATTCTTTCTAAATGCCAGAACACTTTCAGGTTTGCTATTATGTAGTTTTCATAAAGTTCTGTGAGGAAGAGAACATGGTATTATTTCCATGCTCTCTGATGGTAAGACAAAATAATTTGTTAGAAAGGTGATTACTTATAAAATCCATATAAAAATAAATTAGAAAATGATTTACATTAAAAAATTGTCAAGTAATTATCAGAAATGAAAAAGCATCTAGCCCTGGCCGGTGAGCTCAGTGGGTAGAGCATCAACCCCTGCACTGTAGGGTCTCAGGTTTGATTCCCAGACAAGGGCTCATACCGGGGTGGCAGGTCCGATCCCTGGCCCTGTTTGGGGCATATGTGGGAGACAAACAATTGATGTGTCTCTCTCACATAGATGTTTCTTTCTACCTCTCTCCCCATTTTCCTCCCTTCCACTCTCTCTAAAAATAAATGGAAAAAAATATCCTCGGGTGAGGATTAAAAAAAAAAAGAAGCATCTATGAAATAAAAAAGTCAATTAGATTTATACTACTTAGTAATGTATTTTTTATATAGAGAAATATATATTTTCAGCTTCACTGAAAATGCATATCCTAAAAATATCTAAGGTTGTAAAAATGTCAATAGTTCAAGAAAGGGTTATGTTTCCAATAAGATTGTAGTTTGCCAAAATTTTAGAAAGCAGACTGCTATCAATAAATGACAACCCTAAAGAACATCACTGACAAAGAATTTAGTTCCTGAAACACACAACATGAAATGCCAGCTTATACACATCAAGAAATCTATTTATGCAATTATCTAATGGAAATCAATATAATGGATTAGTCTTTATGAAATAAAAGAAACTAAAATAGTAATAGAGTGTTCCATGTAGATATGCTTTGGACAGAATTCTCCAGATATTATTAAAGACTCTTTGGAAAAAAGCAAATAATTTACATTCCTCACTGCACTGAACAGGAATTATTTATATACTATCAATAAAAACATAATAAATTTATTTTATATTGTGCTACATTTACATTAACTATTGTGTATTTTATAATTGATTGGTCTTATAGTGAAAAGGAATTTTTATTTAAAGTTTTTTTCTTAAACATGCAAATAAACAACCAAGAAGGCAATCAAAGCCCTTGCTGGTTTAGCTCAGTGGATAAGTGTCAGCCTGAGGGTCCCAGGTTCAATTCTGGTCAAGGGCATATGCCCGGGTTGTGGGTTCGATCCCCAGTGGGAGGCATGCAGGAGGCAGCTGATCAATGATTCTCTCTCATCATTAATATTTCTCTCTCTATCCCTCTCCCTTCCTCTCTGAAATACATATATACTAGTAGCCCAGTGCACAAAAATTTGTGCACTCGGTGGGGGGGGTCCCTCAGTTATTAAACGTTTATCCTACATTGGTGGTGGTGGTGGTCTTGTCAGAATGTGTTATATTATGCAGATGAAAATCTATTTAAACAGATTTGATGTAGATATTTTCAAAGATGGAAGAATTGTCCCTGTCAACTATTTTAGTTGATTCATATCTTCACTAATTGTCATCATTGCAAAGTTTTCAGTCCCCATATGGATTGCTGGATATAATAGGTCATGCGCTGTCCCTGTCCTTTGTAGCCTTTGTTACCTTAAGGACTCTAGTTTTCCATTTATATGTTTAAGTACCAACCTTACCGGCTTAAAAATGTAAGCTTTTAACACTGCTCTCTCTGTTCC
>NW_005370700.1:974202-983346 GCF_000412655.1 Myotis brandtii
AGAGAAGGAGTCAGGATGCTGTCTTCCCATGAATAGTACTCAGTAACAAACCAATTGCATTTATTTGGGCAATGCCCCTACCCACCCTTCAAATCCCTTCCACCATGCATTTCTGTTTCCCTTTTTGTTTGTGGGATTGTTCTGCTGCTCCTTCTCCTCACCCCACCACCCTTGGATTGTAATGTAAAATTCTTTTACCATGTCAAGAAATTATTAAAAATACAGGTACTTTGAAAAAAAAAATACAGGTACTTCTCCGAACACTGGCTGGGGGTGTGGGGGGGACAGGGAAGAGGCAGCTGCCACCCAGCTCTTGCCTGCTGCCTGGGTTTCCGATCACCATCAGCGGCAGGCGGCTTCTTCCGTCCTTCCCCTTTTGACTCCCAGCATTGCGCCTACGTATGCAAATTAACCGCCACCTTTGTTGGCAGTTAATTTGCATATCACCCTGATTAGCCAATGGGAAGCGTAGCAAAGGTTTGTCTATTATTAGATAGGATATATTTATATATTAAAGAAGGCAATCAAAGCAGTTTCCAGCAGTTAGTCCTGAAGGGAAAATATGAATGAGCAGACACGCCGCTGAAATTATGATTAAAGCGCTGACTCCACAGGTGAAAGGCACACAGGACATTCTTAGGTAGAATGGAAATAGTCTAAAACTCAATTATTTTGCCAGTGTGCACAAATCTTCCAGATACATTTATCAGTTTTTATTAGTAGCATATATCTTTAATCTGCTATTTTTTAAATGCACTGAAATAAAATAGTAACAAAAACAAATGCACTGTAAATTTACCTTAGAACTTTCAAACACATCTAGTCACATGAAAGGCTGAATTCATAGTTTGCTTATAAGAGAATTAACATCCAAAATAAAGATGGAATTGTGTTGCCTAATTTGAAGAATTTTAGTAATTAAAATTGCTAATTACAAAGCTCTTTAAATACAAAGGGTGTCTCCCCAAAATGTAGACACACATTTTTAATAATTATAAAGGCAGTGTTTATTAAAATACATTTCATTTTCAAAATTGAGCTATCAGCTGTTAAAATGTGCATACATTTTTTTGGGACACCCTTACATCCTTTACACAAAAAATAGTTAAGAAACAAGTAATCAACACAAAATATTAGCTCTAGTTTGCTATCGCAGATGAACAAGGTAGTATCTGTCCTTAAAGTTCAAATCATGGTCAAACACAGATTATCATAAAAACTGGAGTCATGAAAAGTCAATTCAATACATACTGATTTTACCTCTCCAAACTTTATCAGAGACCATTTATTTGAACCAATTTTTAATTTATGTAAGAAAAAGAAATTTCATAGTACCTTGAATTGAAATCCCATTAAAATTACTTACTCATAATTTCAGCCCGGCCGGTGTGGCTCAGTGGTTGAGCATCAACCTGTGAACCAGGAGGTCACGAGTTCGATTCCCGGTCAGGGCACATGCTCGGGTTACAGGTTCGATCCCCAGTGGGGGGCATGCAGGAGGCAGCCGATCCATGATTCTCTCTCATCACTGATGTTTCTCTCTCTCTCTCCCTCTCCTTTCCTCTCTGAAATTAATAAAAATGCATTTAACAAAAATTACTTACTCACAATTTTAGATTGTAAATTAATCTGATGTTTAGAAAAGTAATCTTTCCAAAGCAGAGACTGATGCAAATAAAGGTCAAAGACATCTATGTATAGAGTTAGATATTGCTACTATTCATTCGAGCATCGTTCTTGGAATAATTCAGCAAAATTGCTGATTATGGCACTTGTGGCTGTTTGAAAAATTTAAAGCTCTGGCTTGCCTTTGAAATAGGCATAATTTCAAATTGGCCTTTCATTATTTGGCAAACAGCTTTCTGTTAAGTTGCATACTTAAACTTGTGCCGTTTTAATTTGTTTTAAAAAAGTAAGTATGGGAGTTTTATGGCCTGTTTGGAAGAACACAGTCTCAGTGATTAGTGTCTGTCTTGTCTTTAAAGAATCCATATTTTAGTATAAAAATCAATATGAAAATAAATGTGAAGTCCTACTGACATTTAGATATTTATAATATACAGGAGACTCAAAATATAGTGTATAAAATATATCTAGCTAGCTAATGGCTTTTAAAAAAACCATTAGCAATTAGATAAATGGATTCACAAATTAACAAAAGTTATCACAATAAAAATACATTATATTTATTTACCTGGTAACAAACATACTTATTCTGCTATAGTTCAAAGCAAATGAGTATTTAAACATTTTTCTTTAAGTCATCACTGAAAATGTATTAATTTTATAGCAATGATCTTTTTTTAGTAAAAGTAAATTAAATAGGTAATTCGTATAGATTATATTCCTAAAATAACATATTAGTACATTTTAATGAGTATATGTTTTCTCATTTCCTTTTGCTTAAAGACATAGTGTTTCAAAAATGGAAGTAAATACACATAGCCAAAAACAAAACAAGTATGCAAAACATTTTATTTATAATAGATCAACATTTTTGACATGAAAGGTAGCCACTTTCAATTTCTCAGGAATGCCTAGAATCCAACAGTTTTCAGAAAGACTAGTTTGTTAACAATTATTACACTGTCGGTAAAAGAAATGATTTCAGAATGAACTTGTGAAATGGCTTTGCTTATGTCAACTGACTTATAAGCTTGAATGTGTGATAAGGTAGCTTTTTGGAAAATGAATGTAATCCAACTGTGTTCCAAGTATATGAAACCAGTTTATTCAACAAACATGAGAATCACCCATGTGCAATGACTGTGCTCAAACAAGAATTCTTTATTAAAATATCATTTTTTCAAAAAGGCCTCACATTAACCCCTCAAACCAATCTCCCCCCTTCTAAGTCCAGTACCACTCTTTTCTACTTCAAGATGCGTTACTTTATAGACAACTGTCAAATTCCAGGGGACCTGTACACTGACTTAGACTCTATGTAATATACATCAAATACAAGAACAATCACTGACTTTAAGGGACAAGGTGTTAACTAACCAATAATAATTTAGCCAATGCATTTTTAGCTTACAGGGAAAAGAACAGGCCCCAAAGCTTAAAGAGAACAGTCCTTAACTTAAAGGTACTTCTCTGTAACACGCAGAATGAAAAGATAATCTGTAAAATTAAAATCATTAGAAAATACCTTAAATAAAATGTTTTACATAAATAAGTGTTCAATTTCAGATTTGAACCATTTTTTTCTTCTGTATTTCAATTTGGGAAAATTTTCACAATTATTAGCTCTTCTTACTTACATTTATTTTTTAATATTTAAATCTACTACACAGCAGTTTGTAAATTCACCTTGGTTACCACTCCCCATGTTTATGTGTTGTCTTTCCTCAGGTAAGTCCATAATATGCATGTGAGTGCTGGGGAGGTTTAAATAGCACTTAAAGAATATTCAGGAGAGCTCTGAAATGTTGAAAGTTTCATTATTATCCATGTACTGCAGGATCTGTAATTCAACTTCATCACAGCGCTATAAATACTGTGTGAATGGAATGCACACAATTCCCACAGACACACAAACTGAAGTCCAAAAGGCACAGAGTAATGCTGGTGGCTCTTTCTAATCAGTTAAGAAACAATAAAAAGTCTGCATTATTTTTTCATAATTTAAATACTTAAGTAATCTCCACTTTTATTACTTTATAACAATGACTTCAAATTTACATTATTTTAAGTACCATTGTAATAGCTTAGTGTATAATACAGATATTTGCCAATATCCCATCCAAAAATTAAAAAACAAAACAAAAACCCCTCTTCACTATATATATATATAAAAAAAATATTCTTAAGGACAGGAACATAGAAGAGGGACTTACTTGGTACAGAGTATCAACTCAATTTCCTATCACCACAGTTATAACTCCAAAATTAACAGGTATACAGTAATAATCAAAAGCAGTGCAAATATCTTTGGAGGTTAGGATAAAATTATAATTCAAGAACATAAAACAAAGCAATAAAAAAGGCAAGTACTTCAAGTACAAGGAACCAGTCTGCTTGAGGTCCATCATAGTGTCTACTGGGGACTTCCTTCTGGCTTTTACTTCTTCCTCTGAAACACATTGGCCAACATGGCACCTGATGTTGTCAATTGGCCCATTTTGTTCAAAAACTTCGTCTTTGTATCTTCACTCACTAAGCTTGCAGCAATTGACATTGAGCTAGAGAAGAAAGTTTAAAATTCTTATAAATCAATTAAAAAACTAAAATATCATTTTTTTCTACTTCTTTAGTTAATACATTATGAACTGGTATCACAAAAGGGAAACTAATATGTATGGGGAGGTTTCTATGTACCATACGAGGTCAGGAGCTTTCAGGTTCATCCTTTATATTAAAGGAAGCAATATTGTGTAGTAGTTAGGAGCAAGTCAGGAATGAGACTGAATCTTGGCTCTGTCTCTTACCAGCTGTGTGACCCTGGGTAAGTTATTTAATCTCATTTGTAATATAATCCTCATCTAAAAAATGAAAATAATTCTATTACCTAACTCATTAGGCTGTGTGTATGTGTGTGTGTGTGTGTGTGTGTGTGTGTCTACACCTAGCCTGACAGGATGAAACACTTATTCCTGGCAGTCAGCTTTAAAACACCTTTGAATTTTTTATGTAACTGTGTCCATTTAGATGAACTGCTCAAGGTTACTTCAGCCAGAGCTAAGAGGACACTCAGTCTATTTGCAAATTACAGTGGGGCCTTGACTTACGAGTGTCCCGACTAACAAGTTTTTCGAGATACGAGCCGTCTCTCGGCCGATTTTTTGCTTTGAGTTGCGAGCTAAAATTCGGGTTACGAGCCAGCTTCAGATACCCCACCGCTAGTTGGCGCAGCGAACGTCACAGTGAACGCCACAACATCAGCCCAGCATCACATGTCTCACTCGTTCACTTTTGATTTGACATACGAGTAATTTGAGTTACGAGCTCCGTCACAAAATGAATTAAACTCGTAAGTCAAGGCCCCACTGTACTTTCTCTCCTCAATGCCCAACTTCACTCCTACATATCTATGTTTGTATTTTCATTCCATCGGATCTCTGAATTCTAATTAGCTTGGTTAGAAGCACAAGTTTATAATCCTTTATGCAGTTTGTCAAGTTACAGCTTACAAACTCCTGTCACAAATTTCTAAGAAGCTATTTGACCAGTGGTTCCCAAATCCAGCACGTATAAACTCTGGAAGCTTTTAAACATACACATCTCTAGGCTGAATGAGAATGTTGAGAGGAGGCACAGATTATGGGGCAGAGATCTGAATTTTAAATTCTCCTGATAATTCTGATACAGGTGGGTTACGGACGAGCATTTGAGAACTGCTAATTTAAAGAATGTTCATATCTGCCAAATAATTGACTACAAAATAACACAAAATAAAACACCATGACCACATATAGAAAATTTACAGAATTTAAGGTTAACGTGAAGTCTTTAAAAAGGAATTAACGTCTTACCCTTGAGGCTCTTGGACAGTCTTATTCTCTACTTTTTGTTCACATTCTTTTATCATGGAACTTAAAATAACCTGATTAAAAAAATAACTTTAGTGAAATACAGTTGACATAGTGAAATGCTATGGTTAATCTAAAGTTTTTAATATTCCCATAAGCTAATATTTTACTTAAAAAATGTAAAGTTTTCACAGTTACTTTGTTAAAGGAATTCACATTAGGTTTCTAAATCAGGTGCAGAAATAGCGTTAAAAGATCTCAATTATATAACAATAATTCATTTTGATTTTCACTAACCTTCCTTCTAAATCTGATTCCCATTCTTCCTTAGTTTCCCCCACCATCTAATGTTAAGAGTAAAATATGTATACATCTATACATTTAACATATATGCCTACCATGGCCACACACATTTTCTCAGTAAAAGCTGTTCTATCCTATATATCTTTGCTTTTTCCACGTTGCAAAAAGCAAGGTGCTCTATTTTAATGTTTACAGCAGAGCCCTAGTAGGTCTGTGGCTACTAGTCTGGGATACTATACATTGGGGGTCCAAGAGTTCACATCATTTTTGCAGGGAGACGGAGTAGTGATGGAAAGGGTGGAGGAGTCTAAGAAGCTGCTGCTCCTATTGCTAGCAACCATGCCAGAAACAAATGGCATTCCTGAATATTCTTGGCCTGTGTTTGGGAATGGAGGTCACTAAACAACACATATCTGTCACCTACTATGTCCCTGGAACTTTTTAAAACATAGAGAATGCAGCAAATAAAACGAGCAACATTCCTTCCTTGTGAAAAGCTTATATTCCTATATTCTAGACAATAAACACAAAAGCACAGATCAATTAGATTGTATATTAGAAGGTGATAAGGGCTTTAGAAAGAACACTGAGTAAGGAGGCCAAGATGAAGAATGTTACATGAAGGTTTTCTGAGCAGCCTTAAATTGATGTGTTAGAAATAAAGAAAAGTTAAAAAGTTACATAAATAAAAATAGTTAAAAGTAAATCCAAGATTCCTCAAGAAATCAGAAAAATATAAAAAAATTAAACCTAAAGAAAGCAAAAATAAAGATGAAAATAGAAATCAATAAAATAGAAAACGAATAGAGAAAAAAACAACACAGCCTAAAGTTCAATATTAGGAAAATTAATAAAATCAATAAATCCTTATCAAAACTCTTTAAAAGAGAAAGCAAAAAACAAGTTAATATCAGAAGTGAAAAAGGGATAGCAATACAGATCCTATAATAAGATAAAAATAAAACAATAAAGTATTAAAAAAAGAATATATTCTTTGCAGATGACAGTTCTATATATAAAACATACACACAAAAATCCAGAGACATTTTATTAGGATACTAAAGTTTCTCAAGTTGGCCAGACTTACATTCAACATACAAAAGTTATATGTATTCCTATACAAAAACAAAGGGTTAAAAAATATATAATCCTAAAAACGATAGCATTATAATATAAATATAAGGTGTCACATTTTCTCAGATGAAATTATAAAACTTTATTGAAAGACATCTAAATAAATGTAGGCTATAACATTTTCTGGATAAAAAGGCTTAAAATCATGAAGATGATATCTCCCCAAAGTAATTTAGAATGAATTCAATTTCAATAAGAATCTGAATGAGATTTTTTTTAGAACCTGTTAAGATAATGCTCAAATTTATATGAAAAAGCTAAGGGTCATGAACAGTCCTAGAAAAAGGCCACAATGCAATGCTGCACTTGCCCTTGTAGGTTTCAGGACTTTTTAACAAGGCTACTGTATGAAGACTGTATATCATTGTTTTAGTAACTGACCATGAGACCAATGGAAAAGAATGCCCCCTAATAACAGACACACGCACACATGGAGACTATGCATGAGGGAGGTGGCACTGCCAATCAGTATAGACAGGATTAGCTGTTCAACAGACAATAATGGGACGACTGCTTATCCACAGAGAAAAAAAAAATGTAACTGGAGCACTACCTCACATCAATTCTAGATGGATTAAGAATTAAATAAAAAAATACAACTTTTAAACATTTTAGAAGTATAGGAGATACTGTCTTTTGGAAATGATCAATGCCAAAAATGTGAAAAGACATATCACGAACTGAAAAAGATATTCACAAAACTAATAAAATACTGGTATTCCAAATATATAACAAACTTTGAAGAAATAACAGAAAAAAGATAACCCAAATGAAAAATGGGTAAAAAAACTAAATAGGCTTTGATTGAAGAACATAACTAGTCTATACAGTAAACATACAAAAGATGCTCAAGTTCGACAATAAACAGAGAACTGCAAATAAAAACCATAATGAGACACTATTTTATACCCATCAAATTAAAAAGTCTTGAGTGTCGCTCAGTGGTGGAGCATTAACTCATGAACCAGGAGGTCATGGCTCAATTCCTGGTAAGGGCACATGCCCAGGTTGCAGGCTTGATCCCCAGTAGAGGGTGTGCAGGAGACAGCAATTGATGATTCTCTCATCATTGATGTTTCTATCCATCTCTCCCTCTCCCTTCCCCTTTCTGAAAATGAATAAAAACATATCTTTAAAAAACAACAAAACAAAACAAACCTAAAAAGTCTTAAGAATACCAACTGTTGACAAGATATGGATGAAAAGGGTATGGACTCCTATATAAGTCCTATCAGATCTGAAAAGTGTCCTTTCACTTTGATCATCAGCAATCTTAGGAAGAACAGTTCACTGGATTAGTGTGATGGTAATGAATATGGTATACCAACAGGCACTGTGCAAGTTGACACAGTGAGCAGACTAAAGAGAGGGAAAGAGATTTGGGGAGGTATGAAGGAAAGTTTTTGTTTTTATTTTGTTCTGCTTCCTTTAAGAGGGAGAGTCAACCATGATAACAGATTAAATAAAAGCTATAGAAAGACAGGTTGCAGATATAGAATCTATATACAGTGGGGCCTTGACTTACTAGTGTCCCGACTAACGAGTTTTTTGAGATACCAGCTGTCTCTCGGCCGATTTTTTGCATTGAGTTGATAGAGGAATGTGAGTTAACGAGTTCCTTAACGAGCTCGGTCTCGGAACGAATTAAACTCGTAAGTCAAGGCCCCACTGTATATAAAAGGCTAAGTGTCCATCCTTCCCTCCGACCAGTAGCTATGACATGCACTTACCACTAATTGGCAGATGCTCAATGCAGGAGCTGCCATGACGCACACTGGCCATTTAAAAATAAACGGCACCACGGACCTGGCACCGACAAACCAACACTCAGCTTCCCCCAAGTGGGACACAGGCCCCACCACCACCCTGGAGCGACACCCCACCAAATCGTAGCCAACGCTGCCAAGAACCCATGGCACAAAATGTGGCCCACAGCCCAGTCCAGCCCAGAAAGGGTCGCTGTGGGTGCCAGGTAATGACATCACGTAGCAATGCCCGGCTTTCTCTTCCTAGCGACTAGCCTCCTTGGAGTTTCTTCAGTCCAGGAACCTGATTTGCTTTATAGCCAGGTGCAAACATTTACAGTTTAACCAAATGTTTGTGAAGCGTTTTTACATGCCTCATCTCATTTGATTCTCACAGAAGTCCTAAAGTAGATAGATAGGAGACTTGGTAGAATTCTATTTTCTTTTCATTAGCCGGAAAACAGAGATTTAGAAAGTTTAGAAACTTGACC
>NW_005370700.1:983419-997123 GCF_000412655.1 Myotis brandtii
GATGACTATTAATAAATCACAAGGACAAACTCTAGACAGAGTAGGAATATTCCCACCTGAACCCGTTTTCGGACATGGTCAGTTATATGTTGCTTTCTCTTGAGTTCGAAGAGTGACGTTAAAGTTGTAAATAGTTCATTACAAGGAAAATTAGTCAAGCACTCTGAAAGTGTTTTTACTTTTAATGTAGTATACTGGGACATATTAGAATAAGTTGTAATCAATTTATCAGTCATTGTTTTTATCAATGTTCAATGCTATTTTTATATCATGTTTTTATTGTTTTTATATCATTATGTTGTTTTTATATCATGTTTTTGTTGTTTTCATATCATGTCTTTGTTGTTATATCATGTTGTTATTGTTTATTAATTTATATATTATTTTCATGTACATTTTACTAATTTCTTTCATCTTTAACACTTCTATTATAAATGGTGAATAGCAATATTAAAATATTTCTTCTAATTAATTTCCTTTCAATGTGCACAAATCCATGCACTGGGCCAATAGTAAGAAATGAATGACAAGGTTTTGAAGGAAATAGACAAACTGAATGAAAGTTGATGATCAAAGATGACACTGTATAGCATTTTATAGATTAAAAGCATTTCATGTACATTATTTTATTAAATTCTGATTATATTTAGTGAAGGAAAGTATGTAATCCCTACTTTAGAGAATGAAACAGGCTCAAAGATGTTAAAGGAGTTGCTCCACATCTTACAATTAGTAAATAAATCCATAAAAGGACATTGAAGTAATTTTTAAAAAACTAAGTGCAGCATATTATAATCATGCCTCACATAAAGAGGAATAAAAATCTGTACAGGAGATATTAAAACATATGAACACAACACTGATGATCACAGTGGCTTAATCATCATAGTAGCTTACCTCATGCTCTGGAGAAAGATGTTCCATGTCAGTGCGCAAACATCTGAGACCAGGTAAAAAGTGATTAACCATTAAGTCCTCTGATATGACTTGAGACACATAGTTAAGGTAATTAAAAAAAAAAACCCCACACAACTAATATGTCCAATTCAGCTCTCTTAAATAATGCCTATGGCATGTAGATCACCTAGAGTAAATAGACTTCTGCAAGCATGATTCTCATTTGTTGGGTTAGTTGCTTATCAAGTGTCAACTGATTTTATTCCCACAAATCTGCCAGTGGTATTCATTATTGTAACATTACACAATTACATGTTATATAAATATTAATGCAATTTAATTGGATGTTTAAATGAGTAAAATGAGTATAGAAAGTAAGAACACTGGCCCTGGCTGGTGTTGCCCATTGGTTAGAGCATCATCCCATACACTGAAGGATTTTGGGCTTACCCTATCTAATAAAAGAGTAATATGCAAATTAACTGTCACTCCCTCACGCCATCAAAAAGATGGCGGTGGCCATGGAGCTGGAGTGAGCAGGAGGCTTAGGTTGCCCCTGGCGATGGAGAAAGCCAAGCTTCCTGCCATACTCTGGCCAATCCTGAGCTCCGCTCAAGGCTACAAAGTTTCAATTATAGAAGATAAATAAATCCCAGATACCTGCTTCCAGTTGGCGTGGCATCCGCTCAAGGAGGGGCTGGGAGCCTGAGTTGCCAGGGGCAACCCAGGCTTCCAGCCAGACCAAGGCTACAAAGTTTCAATTATAGAAGTTAAATAAATCCCTGATACCTGCTTCCAGCCTGCGGGCGTGGCCAGCCTGAAAACGGCTATCACCCCTCACCCATGTTGGCCAGGAACCCCAATAGGGTCCCCCACCCCAAAGGGGCTGTGGCCAGCCTGAAAACAGCCCTCAGCCCCTCACCCAGGCTGGCCAGGCACCCAAGCGGGACCCCCAACCTGATCCGGGACACCCTTCAGGGAAAACCAGCCAGCCCCCAACCCATGCACCAGGCCTCTATCCTATATAATACAAGGGTAATATGCAAATTGACCCTAACAGCAGAACGACTGGGAATGACTGGTCACTATGACACACACTGACCACCAGGGGGCAGGTGCTCAATGCAGGAGATGCCCCCTGGTGATCAGTGTGCTCCCTCACAGGGAGCTCTGCTCAGCCACAAGCCAGGCTGATGGCTGCCAGCACAGTGGTGTTGGCGGGAGCCTCTCCCGCCTCCTCAGCAGCTCTAAGGATGTCCGACTGCAGCTTAGGCCTGTTCCCCGCTGGCAAGTGGACATCCCCCGAGGGCTGCCAGGCTGCCAGAGGGATGTCTGAATGCCAGCTTAAGCCTGATCCCCCAGGAAGCGGGCCTAAGCCAGCAGGTGGACATCCCCCGAGGGGTCCCAGACTGCGAGAGGGCACAGGCCAGGCTGAGGGAACCCCCCGAGTGCACAAATTTTTGTGCACTGGGCCTCTAGTTATATATAAGTAAGGTTCCTATATATAATGAATGACTTATAAACCAAACCCCTATAGACATAGAGAGGGCTACAAACTAATGGTCATGTAGTCTTGTTTTCTAGATAGGGGGAAAGGACCACCAAGGCAGAAGTCTGAGTGACCTTTGGATTAGTAGTTGAGACTCAGATCTAGAAATATGCACATGGATTAAGAAATTGAAGATGGTCTTATTTGGATGTAAGAGGGAATTCACTCTCCTCTTTTTCTACTCACTGTTTGGTTTTACCTTTTCCCCATGGAATCAAATAATCTTTCTTAAGGATTGAAGACTTAGAGGTCATCTAGTACTATTTCATATTAGGAATCACCTTTACTTCATCAGTGAATGATGGTCATAGGGCCCCTGACTGCTAACAATGACAGGACATTCACAGTTTCATAAGAGAGATCATTTCGTCCTAGGTGGTTGCTCAGTGGTTAGAGCGTGGGTCCATATACCGAAGGCTCGAGGGTTCGATTCCCGGTCAAAGGCACATACCTGGGCTGCAGGTTTAATCCCTATCCCGTGCCCAGTGTTGGGGCTCGAGTGGGAGGCAACCAATCGATGTGTCTCTTTCACATAGATGTTTCCCTTTCTCTCTCTCTCTCTCCCACTGTCCCTTCCTTCCATTCTCTCTGAAAATCAATGGAAAAAATCCTCAGGTGAGGATTAACAAAAAAATAAATAAATAAAAATTGCATTTTTAGATAGCTCCATTAGAAAGTCTAATACACAAAATCGGCCTCTCTGAGACCTCTGCTTGTTAATGTTAGTCCTGCACCTTAGTTACAGTGTGCCTAAACTTTTCATATCTAATAACAACCTTTAAAATTATTTTTGAATTATCTTTTCATCCCCAAGCTATCTCTTCTCTGGTTCAACCTTCTTAAATTTCTTCAAAAATTTTATAAATATGATTTCTTGATTTATTACTAAGCTGAATGTTAAACACTATAGTTATTCTGTGTCCTTATTAAAATATCATGTCAGTATTGATAGGAATACTCTTGTGGTCTTTCAGCTCAGAATGCAATGGAACAGAACAGATTGGAACAATGTGATTTATTAGTGGCCACACCATCCTGTTGACATAAGTACAATCTCTGACTCATGCAGAACTAACATTTTTAGTACTTGAACAGGGCCTATTGTTAAGTTGGTTCCTCCCCTTACTATACTGGTGTAAAGACTTTTTACTGTATTTAGTAATATTCTGTGCATGCTTAAACCCACAATAATATTCCTTCTATGCAGACTTCTGTGCTCTTTAGAAATCATTACCTTGCCACTTGGAAAATTTAGCTTTACAGAAGTAAAATTTTTGACTTTTGCATTTTCCTGTATATGTATTCCTTTTGAAACTCTCTGCTATTTAAGAATATGCATGACTTATTGCTTCAGTAAACATCTAGTTTTACAAAGTCTAGGAAGCAGGTATAAACATTCCAATATTTTCTTTCTTTGAAATGCAAACTCTGACATGCCATTACTACTTTCCTATAAGGGGCCTGTCACTTCTCCATTACTAAAAAATTCTTCCTTGCCAATTCAGAATATCGCTTCCTCTTTTTGCTTCCTCTATCTTTAATAAGTTGAAATGCCAACAAGATAAATCAAGAATAATAGTAAGTTCTCCTTTTAGTAGAATTAAACTTATACAAGATGAACTAATGGAGAGTTGAGGCACAAAATTATCAAAATATGGTGTCTCTACTCACTTTAAAATCTATATTATAAAAAGACTAGTAGCCCTGCGTACGAATCCGTGCGCCAGTAGCTCGCTGCCGCTCTCCTTTAGCTCTCTGCCCGCTGACCCACCCTCCTGTAGCTCCCCCCCGCACCCCCTCACAGCTTGCTGCCCTGCCGCCACCTGCAGCTCTCCACAGCCTGCTTGTAGCTCGCTGCCCCACCCTCCTGCTGATTCGTGATCTGGTCGTTACGTGGTTGGTCGTTATGCGTCAAAGTGTAATGACCATTTGCATATTACATCTTTATTATATAGGATGGCTTACACTGGCCAGATGAATAATTTGTAGATTTCCCAAATAAAATGCTCTCAACCATGCATCCAACTTCAAGTCTTAACACTTCCAAAAGTACAAATAGCTCCCCAACAAATAGCTTTTAAGTTTCTACTTTCTCCATTTGATTTATTATGAACAAAATTAGAACATTCCACTCAAGAATCCAGTGCCAATGAGTTTCAGTGGCATTTTGGAACATATTTGTCTTACTTAAAATTATCTGTTCACTTTGTTTATTACTTCAAACTGGCATATAACAATATGAAATTCAATATACAGTTGATGTATTATAGAATTGTATAACTGGTACCTATATAACTTTATTAACCAATGTCACCCCAATAAATTCAGCTAAAAAACAAACAATATGAAACCACAAATTTTAATCCTGAAATTCTTCCTTTGCCTTCTACTTTCTCCCATGAATCACTAGAAACCTCTCTCTACTGTCATTTCTTTTCTGTCATAATCAAATTCTCTGATTATGGTGTCCAGCATGTACTTTTATATTTCTGTTTGAGTATCCAGACTTTCACTCCTTTTTTGATCTCTTATTTCCCCCTTTTTGAACTCACCTGGGAGAGCCCAAAAGCTAGAGTTCATTTTGCTCATTTTACCTTCACTTCATTCTCAGTTTTATTTTTCGAGGCCTAAGTAGTAAAGAGAACATTTAAGAGGATAGCTAAAATTCTTTGTTCTAATCACAGTTTTGCTTTTTTTTTTTAAAATATATTTTATTGAATTTTTACAGAGAGGAAGGGAGAGGGATAGAAAGTTAGAAACATCGATGAGAGAGAAATATCAATCAGCTGCCTCCTGCACACCCTCTACTGGGGATGTGTCTGCAATCAAGGTACATGCCCTTGACCAGAATTGAACCTGGGATCCTTCAGTCTGCAGGCCGATGCTCTATCCACTGAGCCAAACCGGTTAGGGCACAGTTTTGCTTTTTAATGATAAAAAAACAGAATTCACTAATGTAAGCTCTACTTTAATCATTTATAAAATGCAGTGGTTGATATGTTAGGTGATCTCTGAGCTTTCCTCCACTGGAGATGATCAGCCAGCACTGGACTTTTTCAAATTATTATTATTATTTTTTTATTGATTTTAGAGAGAGGAAGGTGGGGAAGGAGTGGTGGAGGGGGAGAGGGAGAGAAAGGGAGAGAGAAAGAGAGAGAGAGAGAGAGAGAGAGAGAGAGAGAGAAAGAAAGAAAGATAAACATCGATTGGTTGCCTCCCTTATGTGCTCTGACTGGGGATTGAACCCACAACCTGCATATGTGCCCTAACCGGGAATCAAACACGCCACCTTTTTGGAGTGTCCAGTCAACTGAGCCACATCGGCCTGGGTACACTGTACTTTTTCAATGAGTGATATCTCTCAAGAGGAATTCATTGTATTCCACTGGATACAGATGGTTAAACATTAACTGAAAAACCCACTGCCAGGACACATACAAGGCTTTCTTTTGATTAACAGAAACCTCAGCTATAATTCATTTCTTGCTCAGTTATATAGCTGATTAACATAAATAAAAGTTTAGCCAGTATTTTTAAAACTATATAAGCACAGAGGACTTGAACTTATCTTGTAAAATTATGAGACAGCTAGAATAAGGAGTGGGGCAAGTCAAACCAAATTTTTAATTTTTTGCAATCCTTATGTAAGTTGAAGAAAAAAAATTCTATTTCTTAACCTTTAACAACAGAGATAAGTTCACTGTAAAACTGGTTATATAAATACAGATACGCATTATTCAAGGATACAACAACAGGAAAGTGCACTGTAGGCTTCAAAAAGATGGGTAGCAATATCCAGTCTTTTAGAATCCACAATTTGTAAGTTGTTCACCAAGGCTAGCTTATGCAAATGTGGTATAACAACTGAAAAAAGAAAAGTATTACATTTTTATCCAAATAGACACGTACAACACTCATACATCTTAAAAAATAAGTTCTCATTTTAATTTATAAAATTTCATTTTAATTCTAGGTTAGTTTCAAAAGACTAGCCACGTTCTATGCTTTCTCTTCCTTAATTGGAAAGAAAGTATATTTTTCAGAATATACTTTCTGAAAAATATACTTGGGAAAAATAGACTGTAGCACTTGTCATTATGACCTAATTATGAACATGTATATAGGTCATTTGGCCTCACTGCAATTCAATTTCCCAATTTGAAAAATAAAAACTAAATAAACAAATGTAAATAACCTACTTTTTATGTTATTATCTTTACAAATAAGTTTCTTTATAAGAATCAGGTTTTTAATAGCATTGCTATTAAACAAAAGATAAAAACAGTATATGCTTTCTTTTTCAACATCAAATTATTTCACACCTTTCTAAAACTAGTTTCTTAAATTCTTGGCAAAGATCAATGTCAAACAGCACTGGTTGTTATGCTTTTAAGTCACTCAGTGGGCTCAATACATTATATCTCAATATTCATTCATGTAAAATTTCAAAAGTACAGGCAACCTACTGCTAAAATAAAAGTGATGGCTCAAGAAACAGTAACCAATTCAGTAGCATTGAGTTCCCCTACTGCCTAAGATTGAGACTTCTAAATACATACCATTTCCCCCTAACACCAGGGTTTCCTAGAGAAATGGCTCCAGGGTCTGTGATTATCAAATGGTTGATCACATGGCCCCTTGTTGATCACAAGTCTCTGCTTGGTTGGGGAACCCTAAACACCATTCATAAACACAAACTTCTGACCAACTACACTGATTTCTTTCATGTTCGCATTGAGTTTGTGCATATTAAAGCCACACTCTTCTCCTAGAAAAACCTCCTGCTTCCTCAATAAACACAACTTTTATGCTTGCCTTAGTAAATGGCAAAAAAACACCACAAAAACTTAGGATAATAACGGCCATTTTTAGGGGACTTTTTAACGTGTGAAAATTAGTAACAACATAATTCACAGGAGCTCTAGACAAATTTAGGAGCTAAAAACTCCAAACATTCATGATTTCCCAATGAAATTGTTTACATTCCAATTCATTCATTGGCATGCTGAGGCCAATTAATGAACAGAGCCACCAAAATGGTGGCTCTAAGATAGTCTCTCTCTAAGATTCTCTAGTTCATTTCTGCTCAAACCTTTTAAAACTTACCTTCATTGAACTTCTTTATCTATTGACACATGGCCTCTTTTTTCCTTCTGTTCCTTCTCTGACCAACTACAGAGGTAATCCTTTCCTAAATGTTTTTCTTAGAAATTCAACAACCATACTGTTCAATATCCTCTTGAAATTGCTTAACTAGTAATCAAATCTATATGTTATTTTAAACCCTAGTCTAGAAGCAGTTAAAAGCTATAATTAAGAATCTTCCTAAATCTCAGAAAAGAGACAAAAATATACTCCAGAATTCAACATTTCATTATATATGTGCTGTCCTGGGCTATGACATCTGTACCAATTAATTCACTTTTTTTTTTTTTTGTGGTGCAGAGTGGAGGGAGTCAATGGGGGCAAAAAGACAACATCTGTAATACCTTCAACAATAAAAATAATTTATTTATTTATTAAATTTTTTATTGATTAAGTTATTACATATGTGTCTTTATCCCCACATTACCCCCCATCCCCCCCACTCATGCCCTCACCCCCCTCCCCTACCTTCCCTCTGAGGTTTGATGGTCTGATCAATGCTTCTCTGTCTCTGGATCTGTTTTTGTTCATCAGTTTATGTTGTTCATTAAAAAATAAACTTTTTAAAAAGGCAAAAAAATTCACTTCTTAACATCTCAGATGGAGATAAATGGTTAAAAATGTGATAACCCAGATGTGCATAATTCTACAACTGATCTTCAGTGGCCAAAGAAAATAGGAAAAACACTATATAAGGCCATTACAGAAGCCTTTCTCTTAAGAGCAGACTGGACAAAGATTCAAAATTGCAAATAAAATAAAGATAAATAAATAGGAGGCTTTCTAAAAATAGAAGTAAACTTTCAAAAAATATTCTAGGGTAGATCCAACAGCCAAAATAAAGATAATCTTCTCTGATCTGACATTACAATTGAAGAAAAAAGGTAGAAAAATGCAACTTACACTCATCTCGGAACCTTGGTTCTGCATTAGGCCCAACTCTCCCAAATGTTTTTATGATCTCTATATGCAAAGAATATTGGTCTTGATACTGAGGATCTTCCAGGAAAGAAGCCAACTGCATTTTCACTCTTTCCAGCAACTTAAAAAGTGGATATGTACAGTCATTTTATGGAACATTAAAAATTGAGTAGAAAGATACACATTAAACATGGCTTGCAGCATCAAATATTTTATATCAACATGGCAGTAGAAATTTGAAATTAAGTACTTATTTAGTCTTGACTCAGAAAAGGTTTTACATTTTATGCCTGATTCCTCATTTTCTGTTTTAGAAAATAAAAACTATTACCTGAAAAATGGTTAAAACAAATAAAAAGATCCCACAATATTTAGAAAAAAGAGATAAGTAATATTTTGTATCTAAATTATAATTCTTAAAACAAATCACAGTGTAAGTTACCCAATTATTCACCTTCCGAAAGCAATGAGTCACTAATGACTTACATCTTACTCACATTTCCCTAAAAGACGTTTTTATTTTAGGATTTAAGAACATGTTGAAATTCGGCCAAAACTGCAAGCTTGGCAGAATGATGTAGTTTTTAAATGTGCTTCACCAGTGAAATATATAAATGAAGAATGAAAAACATTTTTTACATAACTTACAAAGATGTTAATTTTTGTTATAACAAAATCTACATGACAAAGAAATCTTACAAAATAGTTTTTCTTTTTTGGTAAATGTCTATTAGATGCAAAATCTTTTTTGCATTTAAGTGGCAAAGTGATATGCCCACAAATCATTTATCTTTTAATCCTATAGGGTTTTTCATTTATATAAAGACATGTCAAATTTCATAAAAGAATGAAATTGTGATCCTAATTTTGAGAAGGGTCTCACAGTTAATGTGGCAGATAAAACCTAACAAAGTTGAAATTAAAACATAAGTTTCTAAATCAAAATAAAATGTGAGGGAGGAGCCTGTGGTAGTGTGAAGCAGGCAAGACAGAGCGTTGTCATATGAAGTGTGCCGCAACGAGGTACCAGTCTACTATAACTTGCAGCAAGACATCAATGACATAGTCAGGAGCATACACATGCCCTCCAGCCTCCATTTGTGACACAAGATAGGTTTGTGTTCCTAAAATGATCTGACAAAGTAGTCTTCACATCTGTACAAACTGGCAAGCAGGAATTTATGCAGGCTGTCTAGAATCTAGTGGATAACAGAAAGCTTTGGAACTAGATGTGGTTTGAAGGATTATCCAAAACTGCAATACCTAACATCTGAGAGTTGGTTTATACTTAATTTTCTAATCGAGAAGAAAGACTAGAGATTTCCTTAGGATATGATAAAATACTTTGGGCAGACTATTATGTTTTCAAATACTGAGATCCTCCTCTGGCCACACTAAGAAATAAATTGAAAGGTATGATGCTCCCTGTCCCCAGCCCCAACCAGGTACATGTATGATAATGTGTAATCATCACCTCAACCCTATACAGACAGAAATAAATTTCAACCATTGCCTACCTCTCTTTGAATAACTGTTTCCATAATAGTGCCAAAGGCTGGAATTGTGGCAATCCTAACGGAGCTGTTAGAATGCAAAGAGAAAGAAACTGAAGCTTTCTTTGAGATGAATAACCATTATTAAAATGTATATCAAAGTAAGTACAATGTAAATATACTGTATTAAATCTCTAGCAATGACAAATTAAAATTTAAAAAGGCAGACCAAGAAGAATGCTCAAAAAGGCAGACAGGATAACTTAAGGTCGCAGTCTGTGAAACTCACAATTCAGGATCACTGGACAAGGTAACAAGGGCCGGAGCAACCCGCTTGTCAACTAACGCTTCACTCATGCCTCGTAGAGTCAGCTGTAAACCAGTCAACATGCAATAAAAAATGGTTTGGTAAACTGGAATGAGAACTGGGTTAGCTGTGACTGAGGATGGGCAGGCAGACTGATTGGCCTTTCTTGGTTTAGTCACCCACTCGAGCATTAAATGTTAAGCCTTTGGTTCATGCCACTATACTTACTGGTAACAATATATTAGTGAGATTAGCAGAGCATCCCTTCTTGGCTTGGAAGAAATAATCCATCAGCATTTTTAAGTTTTGGAAATATTGAGAACTACTACTACTACTATGTATTTTTAAATAAATGGCCTCCAAATTAAGCTTACTGTGAAAGTTGACCTAAAGATACATAAATATCTTAAATATAATAAAGTTTAATCAATAAGTGTACTCCAATATTGTTATTTTAAAGAGATAAGTATATTCTTCAATGACTTTAAAAGCTGATGGTTACTTCTTGACAGGCGCATTTTGAAAAGGATGCTGAATGTAAAAGGCAGGGACCACACTTACATTTCAGGGTCACTGGAGAGAGTAATGAGAGCAGGAACAACCCTCTGAGCTACCAGAGTTTCATTCACCCCCTTCACCAACAGCTGATTGGTCAGCGCAGGGGGTATTCACAGGTGATGCATGTTAAGAGCAAACACAATGCCACGGGAGGAGGAAAGGAATAACCAAGAGAAAGAGAGAAAACACAAAAGCAAAAACAAAATTAGAAGCTAAGCAAATATTGCTACTAGAGTGCTTTATAAAGGCAGAGAATGCTTAGGAGGAAAATAAAGCTTAAATAGCCTGGCAGTCCACAAGAACAGAGTTTGTCACCAACTCAAGAGCAGTTTGTACTTTTGGTCAAATAGTCTATGCAATTTCCATGTTCAATTAAAATGCATTTTTTAAAAAAAGCTTTACTTAAAAAAAAAAGCTAAAAAGAAGACACATACTGGGTTCTATGGTTAAAATTATTTAAGTAAATCTGGTGTGACTTTATTATGATCAATAAAGTACAAACTGCACTGTTTTCAAACAAAACTCAAATGGCTAGCAGCCACCACTAAATTGCTTCTGATTGTTCTATAGCAAGTTTAAAATCGTATAGGGAAATCCCCAACTTTTTACATCACATAGCTTATAGATAGATATAACATAGCCTAGTGGAAAGAATGACATGTGGGAAAAAGACCTGGGTTCAGACTCTAGCTCTCCACTTATTAGCCATGTGGCCTTGGATATATTAGAATGTAATCTCTTGAAACTCAAGTTTTCTCATCTGAAAATGGTGATACTGTCATCTACCTTAAAGGACAGTTATGCTACTAATTACACATAATCTACCTAAATATTGTGTAAGACAAAGACTAAGCATTCAAGAAACATGAGGTTAATTTTTATGAGTACTCCAAGGATATAAGCTTTGTAATATATTAGGAAAATATTATTAAATTAAAAAAATTTTTATTGTACGGTAATGGATGAAAACTAGACTTTTGGTGGTGAGCATGGTACCTAAGATGTCAATTTATAATTTTGCACACCTGAAACTTATATGATGTTATAAACCAATGTTACCACAATAAACATATATTAAAAAAAAATATTTGACTGGTTCAAGTAGTTTTCTGTTTTGTATTTATCTAAAAGCGCAAGTAAATAAATTACTGAAATTTATTAGAAAACGGCAATATTCTAATTCTCAATTTCAGAATGTAAACACAAATTAATGCTAAATGCTAACTCTGGTAGAGAACTAGTCCTCTTGGAAGATAAAAGATGTCATGGAATTTTTAGTAACAAAAGCCAAACACTGTGTGCATATGTTAACACATTCCTCCTACACAACACATCAGAGGGAGCAGAGCTCACTTTATGTGAAGATTCTTAATTTTACAATAATCTGTTACGATTTAACAACTGATTCACTTTAGAATCTACTTCAACATTCTGAAATGATTTTTATTAAAAAAATCCATGGATAATTAGACAGCAATTAAATGACATAACGTTTTTTACTACTTTAAACATTAATGATATCAAGTACAAAGAAATATGAAAAGGAAGTTCAAATACTGTTAAATAAAGCTCTTATCTCTATCATTTTATAAATAAGTAGCTTAGATTTGAATCAGTAGGATGTATGTTAAAATGTCTGCGACCTTGTGCCAGCCAAAAAACATTAATAAAAAAAGGATAATCTAGGGACAAGTTAATTTTTTATTGCTCTGTAGTTTTTAAGTCTAATTCCTTGTCCAGCTAGAATACCAGAAAGCAAAATTTAAGAGCTATGAATCATTACACACTTTACATACAATATCTCATTTGATCTTTAAACCTGATGAGGTAAGTACAGCTATTATCAATGTTTTAACAGATGAAGAAATGAGCCTTGGAGAAATTAACTAACCTGTCCAGGGTTTTAGAAGTGAACTAGAAAATGAACTCAATCACATCTGTCTTAAAGCCCATGCCTTCTGTGAGTTGTAGTCCAATGTTACATGCTAATTTCCTTATGATTGATATAAGAAATAGTTATATGCAGTTTTTTCTGCATCTTTTGGGAAATCCATTATGTCACACTGGGAGTCACATGATAAAGTCACCTTGTAAATCAATTTCAATAATAATTTGCTACTTAAAAGAGTAATATACTGCCTTTTATTTAACAACTAGAGGCCCAGTGCACAAAAATTTGTGCACTCAGGGGGGAGGGGGAGGTCCCACAGCCAGGCCTGTGCCCTCCCCTCAGGGGATGACCACCTGCTGGCTTAGGCCCGCTCCCCGGGGGATTGGGCCTAAGATGGCAATCAGACATCCCTCTGGCAGCCCGGCAGCCCTCGGGGGATGTCCACTTGCCAGCAGGGAGTAGGCCTAAACTGCAGTCGGACATCCTTAGCGCTGCTGAGGAGGCAGGAGAGGCTCCCACCACCACCGCTGTACTGGCAACAATCAGCCTGGCTTGTGGCTGAGCAGAGCTCCTCCCATGTGAGAGCACCCTGACCACCAGAGGGCAGCTCCTGCATTGAGCATCTGCCCCCTGGTGGTCAGTGTGTGTCATAGTGACCAGTCATTCCCAGTCCTTCTGCTGTTAGGGTCAGTTTGCATATTACCCTGTTACTATATATAGGATAGAGGCCTGGTGCACGGGTGGGGGCCGGCTGGTTTGCCCTGAAGGGTGTCCCGGATCAGGGTGGGGGTCCCGCTTGGGTGCCTGGCCAGCCTGGATGAGGGGATGATGGCTGTTTGCAGCTGGTCACACCCCCTTCAGGGTGGGGGTCCCCACTAGGGTGTCTGGCCAGTCTGGGTGTGGGGCTGAGAGCCGTTTTCAGGCTGGCGGGTGACTGAAGCTC
>NW_005370700.1:997473-1013910 GCF_000412655.1 Myotis brandtii
GGGGAACCTTGGCTTCCTCCATCACTGGAGCAAGCAAGCCTCCTGTTCGCTTCAGCTGCCTGGCTGCCGGCCGCCATCTTGGTTGGCAGTTAATTTGCATATCGCCCTGATTAGCCAATGGGAAGCATGTCGGAGGTACGGTTAATTACCATGTTTGTCTATTATTAGATAGGATGAGAATACATGACTGAGCACTAGCTGGTTTTGCTCAGTGGATAGAGCGTCAGCCTTTGGACTAAAGGGTCCCATGTTAGATTCTGGTCAAGGGCACATGCCCGGGCTGTGGGCTTGATCCCCAATAGGGGGTGTGCAGGAGGCAGCCAATCAATGATTCTCTCTCATCATTGATGTTTCTATCTCTCCTTACTCTCCCTTCCTTTCTGAAATCAATAAAAACATAATAATAATAAAAAAAAGAACACATGACTGACTGGATTTTCCCTTTCTGTTCTGCGTCTGAAAACTCAAGCTAAATTTAGTGTTCAATTTCACTAAAGTATCTCATATTACGTTCCTGGTATATAATTTCTTGCCTTCTTTTCTATAGTTTCTGATCTCACATTAAAAAAAATTTTATTTTAGGTGTCCTGTTTTTATGTTTTTAATTTAAATTAACTTATTTTTTTTTTGTGGGGGAGCAGGCATAATTATAAACTACTAGTATCAAAACAAATCTTATAAATATACTTATTCCTTTAATACAATTTAGTTTAAAGTACAGATTATTGACAAAAAAGTAACCATGACTTTTACTAGCATGATCAGTGAAAATTTATCATAAATGAATTTGAAAAAGTATTATAATAAATCTCTCAAATTAGACTCAGAAGCTCATAATCAACCCGAGAGAACACTGAAAACTGCTTAAGCATAGGTATAGTTTACAACCAGCACTGATAGCAAACATAGAAACTGAAAACCTGACAAAGCCACATATAAGAAATAAGGTAGAAAAAAGTTCAAACACAAATAAAATGGGAGGATGCTTCATTTTATTTATTTAAATTATCTCCACTTAAATGATTTGCTTCACCAGTGTATACATACATTTTAGAAACAAATGGTTTAAAAGCAATAGTTTTTATAGTCTAAGAATAAAATCCTATGAAGAGCATATATTAAAGAAATAGCTCTTCATTTAAAGGAGGGGTTTTTTTTTTTTTTTCTTTTGTGGGAAAGAAGGAATTAAAGAAAGACTTTTTTCTTTCATGGTAATTATTCTTTTTCAGCATACTAAATAATAAAAAATTATTTACACCCCAAAGGAACTTATACTAGACATCAAACCGAATTTTTAATTTGACATTAACCATGACAAAGAACACTTGATTATAGTTTTTTTTTAAAATTAAATATAAGTAATAACTGAGGGAGTGACTGAGGGAGTAACATGGACAGAGAATTTTCAACTTCCAGATAACAATAAACTTTTCTTTGAATTCCACAAATCTATTTTACATATTTAAGTTTCAGAAATTATACATTTTAAATATATCAGAGCTCTATCCTTCAATTGCAATGTATCTTAAACTGTGGAAAATTCTGAAATTCAGGAAGAATTGAATTATCCCATTTTTCTTATGGAAATAAATGCTTTCAGACATTTTAAAATCACATGCATATTTGAGAAACTTTAGTTGGGATAAATATGCTCCCTAAACTACTATGTTATTGTGTGAATAGCATAAATTAAAAAACAAACAATAATGATTAACACATTTATTAAATTCTCATTATGTGTCAGGCACTGTTTTAAAGGCTTTACAAGTATTAATTCTTAATATTAACAAAAATCTTTTGGGATAGATACTTATTATCATCTTTATTTTGTAGATGAGGAAACTGAGGCACAGAGAAGTTTGAACTTGCGACTAAGTGGCAGAGACAGACACTGAACCCAGGCAGTCTGGCTCTATGGCAAGACTCAATAGCAATAAGAAATACTCTAAACCAATTTTAGTGCTAAAATACCATTTCTAGATATATGTATATTTTTAGGCAATGGCATATTTCCTCTATGATGGGTACAAAAGATAGGTACTTCAATTTTCATAGTTAACTTGCGTAGGTGGCAATTTAAGAAAATCTAGTTAAATTACATGAACAGTCTTTTCTCTCTTATAAATCTGTGGGCTGATAATCTATAGGGATGCTATTCTGGATATGATATGTGAGGGAATAGTGGAGTAAGAATAATCAATAAAACAAATATTTCCATAACTACATTAATAAATTTTTTAATGCTACTCATGAATACAACTATATTTTACAACTTTAAAAATATATTGCTTCTGCCGAAACCGGTTTGGCTCAGTGGATAGAGCGTCGGCCTGCGGACTGAAAGGTCCCAGGTTCAATTCCGGTCAAGGGCATGTACCTGGGTTGCGGGCACATCCCCAGTAGGAGATGTGCAGGAGGCACATGATCGATGTTTCTCTCTCATCGATGTTTCTAACTCTCTATCTCTCTCCCTTCCTCTCTGTAAAAAAATCAATAAAATATATTTAAAAAAATAAAAAATAAAAATAAAAATATATTGCTTCAGTTTATTTTAGTAGCCACATAACTCAGTAAACAGAGTGGTTAGAAAGATTTACATAGAATGGAAATTAAAATACGATTTAAAAGAAAATTCAAGAAACGGAATGGACATTTAAGAATAACATCCACATTCTTAAATATATCAAAGCTAAATTTCTGCCCCATCACACAGTACACAACTAGACACTATTCAATACCATAAAACACACAGCAACATAACATGGTATGCAAAGCCATTTTTGTTTAAACATTCCCTTCTCCCTCTTCTAGAGAAAATCATTATAATCTGAACCAAGAGAAGCATTTGTTTACATACCTCAAACATTCTAGCAGCAGTACACCTCACAAGTGCTGAAGTATGGACAACACCATACCATAAAACCGTTAACAATAACTCATGGTAGGCTGGATTTGCACTGAAAGAAAAAAAATCAATGTTAAAAAAAGAGCCACAGTGCTTTATGGGGTATACTGAAAAATATTACATTTATAAGGAGTATTAATAATAAAATATTGGTAAAACATGGCATATAGTTTAATGTGTTACATCTAAGATTCCTTAAAAAAGGACGTCAGCCTATAAAACTACAAACTTCCAGCATACTCAAAAATTATACTTTTAGCTTCTCTATGCTAAAATTATTATAGAAATTTCAATTCTTTAATAGCATAAAAGTTAAAATTATAAAAAGATAAAGAAAAATAAAATTTACCTATGAGATAAAAAAGAAAGGATGCCAGACTAAGAGTCAGAAGGGCACTTTACAGCCTCTGTAGATCTAACTATCCATATCAAAATTAGAGAAGCAATACATGTCCTATCTATGTCATATGGTTGTTGTAAGATCAAATAACATCAACTCAAATCATCTATATGGAAGGGCAAGCTTTCTGTGAAACCCATCACAATGCAAGACAGTATTAATAAATGTATAAGCCTGTTTTCAGTGAAGACTGGATTAACACTGTTTTAGCAATAGATGATGTGAGTATGAGCGGGACTAGGCAATAAAATGGAACAGAAATAGGAGCCTAATGACCTGGCTTTCACTTGGGGCTCCTTTTTCAGTTTTGGAAAAACAAAATTTTCTTCAATCTGTATTTGATTTTATTTCTCCAAATGCTTTAAAGAAAACATAAGTCTGTGCCCTTTCCCCACACTTTTATTATAATGTATTGATTTCAAAATATTAAGAATATAAAAATATGCAAAAACAAAATACAAAAAATCTTGTCTCAAAACCAAGAGAGCTGATGTGTATAACCAATCTTTTTAGACCAAAAATATATATTCCATAAATCCAATATAAAAATTGTATATGGCTTTTAAAAAACTGTAAGCTATTATTTTTACCCCAGTTCCACAAAAGAAGCCTTCAGGCTATCAAGAGGAGCATGAGACAATGAAAGCAGGGTCATTACATCTTCTAAGAATCCAACTAACAGTTTCCTGTCTTCTTCCTACAGAGGAAAAAGACTGATAATGAATTTCCAAGCAATCAAGTACAATTAAAACCATAATTTACTATCTCTCATTAGAAAAATTTACCAAATAAGGGGAAAATATCCTAATTTGGAAGCATTTTAATTAAAAGTATTTATTAAGCATATCTATAATCACTGTGCTAGGAAGACAAAGACTACCTTACTTCAAAGATTTAGATCTGTGCTGTCCAATATGGTAGCCACCCACCATATGTGATTATTCATATTTAAATTTAAATTAAAAATTAAGTGAAAGAAGAAATTCAGTGACTTAGTTGCACTGGCTACAACTCAAGTGCTTAATAGCCACATGTAGCTAGCAACTACCTTATTGGGCAGCTGAGATATAGACTAGTTCCATCACTGCAGAAAGTTTTATTACACAATCTGGGTTTAGAACATAAAAAGGTATATTCTCTCATTAAAATTTATTTTTCCAATTTTAGTTCCCGTTAATTTTAGCTCTAAATAATTAAATACAAATTAAAACAGCTACCCCCTAATAGTAGAAAATTGATTTGCAAGAAATTTTATTTGCAACATCTTAGTGGTGAGAAACTGCATGCTTGATGAAATATAGACAATTGTGTTCTGAAAAGAAATAGTTGCGCCCTTGATTGAAAAATAATCCATATTTCTTTAAGCTTTCTTTAACGAACTATTATTTTAATAATCAGAAAATATTTGTATTTTTTCTTACACAGCACTGTATTAATAAATATATTTTTTAAAAGCAAGTCTGCTAAACAAGGAATGTTAAAAACACACACAACTCTATGTTAAATTAACCTGAATCTGAAAGGAAAGGGAATTTGACATTCTATCAGAAAATATATAATAAATTAAAGTCAAGTTTTTTGTCATTAGGGATACCATTTTTTTTGTCATTAGGGATATAATAAATCAACAATAAACAGCTTCCAGAGGAAGACTGGATTATCACCTACCGTTTTTTCTACATAGTAAGACAAATTTAGAATGAGGTAGTGATAAAGAATCAACAATAGTAATGATCAGCATGAATAAAGGATTGTTGTAACAGTTTTAGATCATGATAGTCTACTTAGTGAAAAGTTTAGACTGACAAATCAGCATTAGAGAAACATTGAAATAGTGATTTCACCCATTTTTAGTTGCCTATGTCAGTGGTTGGCAAACTGCGGCTCTCGAGCCACATGCGGCTCTCTGGCCCCTTGAGTGTGGCTCTTCCACAAAATACCACGTGCGGGAGCACATCTACAGTTCAATTGAAACTTCGTGGCCCATGCGCAGAAGTCGGTATTTTGTGGAAGAGCTACACTTAAGGGCCCAAAGAGCCGCATATGGCTCGCGAGCCACAGTTTGCCGACCACTGGCCTATGTCAAGCAAAAAGTATACATAAATTGGTTAAATGAACTGAAAGAAGTTAAGTGTGAAATAAGAGCTATGAACTACAATTCTAAGTGAGCATGGATTTTTTTATTTGAAATTTACTACAATCCTATTTCTCATTTTTGAAAGCTCAAAACAAGATATACTGCTTATGTAATGGATTCAAAATAGATAGTTTTTGTTAACCAAAGCAAAAGGGCAATGATTTACCCTAACAGAAAATTTTGTTTAGTAACAAAAATATTAACTGCTGGTATGTGCTTCCTAAAACAAGTAACACTGGCAATCTATGATAGCTACCTCAATTACATTTTTTTAAATCAAACTAAAAAGTTATCTCTTCAGATATTTGGACTTCACATAGTGACTCAAAAGATATATCCTTATTCATTTATTCAACAAATCTACTGAGGGCCTACCCTGAGGCAAACTTTGTACTTGGTACTTTATTATGCTTTAAAACACTATTTGTGGTCAAAATCAACATACAAACTTGCAGGGGTTAAACAAGAGAGAGAAAAATTTTGACATCACACTTGTTATTATGCTGGAACAGCTTCTAAAATTAAACAGAGAGGAGAATGGTATTTGTACTATTGTGCCTGGCATGTGTTAGGACTAAATCTCTATGAATTTAAGAACAGCAAGAGAGACCACATCATGAGGTAGTCTAAGAACTAGTGTAGAAAACGAAAGTTTAAAAGAATACTGGCCAGCTGGCGTGGCTCAGTGGTTGAGTGTTGACCTATGAACCAGGAGGTCACAGTCAGGGTTCAATTCCAGTCAGGGCACATGCCCAGGTTGTGGGCTTGATGCAAGAGGCAGCCGATCCATGATTCTCTCACATCATTGATGTTTCTCTCTCTCTCTCCCTCTCCATTCCTCTCTCTAAAAAAAAAAAAAAATACTGTGCTACTTTAACAGAACTGGAGCTTCTATTGCAAGGTATTGTGCGAATAATGTAGAACTATATTTTAATATTATAAGATGGTTCATATCTGTTTTGGAAGAAGAGTGTAATAAATATAAATTGCTGTACTTTGAATTCAAAAGGCAAAATAAATGTTATTAAAAAAATGAAAGAAAATTCAGGAAAACAGGTTTTCCTTTCTGATTCTCACATTCTAATTTCCAAAAATGCTTTTATCCTGAGTCAATATTTTCACCTTACTAGTGGAACTTGCCTCACGCTTAAAAATGACTAATATGCCTTAGTACACATCATGTGTCTGTTATTAACGTAAAATAATGTTAAGTAGTCTGTTATATTGGTGACTACCAATGAACCACACCTTCTGGTTCATGTCCTTGTTTAGGTCTCTCCTCTAAATCTGGGCTGGGCTGATACTTGCTTTAACCAATCCTATATAATAAAAGGCCAGCGACCATAACGGCATAATGACCAGAACGATCGATCGACCAGTGGCTATGAGATGCATTGACCACCTCTTGGTCCCTTCCCCGAGCCCGCAGTCTCCAATCGCTGGATGGCGAACGGGGAACCACGGAGAACCAGGATGGGCAGCGGTGGGGCAGGACTGGGGACTGCTAAGCAGGCAGAAGGCAGACCTCTTGGTCCCTCCCCCTGGCCCGCAGGCTCTGATTACTAGATGGCAAACGGGGAACCACGGAGAACCAGGATGGGCAGTGGTGGGGCAGGACTGGGGACTGCTAAGCAGGCAGAAGATGGGCCTGATTGCAGGCTAGGCCTAGGAACCCTACCCGCGCATGATTTCGTGCGCTGGGCCTCTAGTAGAATATAGTAGTAGTGATGTGCTAATTCTAGGCCCAAGACTTAGCCTAGCAGATTCTTTTGTACTCTTGGGAGTTCTGAGCCACCATGCAATAAGTCTGGCCCTGCTGTTCCAGAGGCCCCATGGAGAGAAATAGGCCCTAAGATTACAAGGAGACTGATCAGCCATCCTAGCTGAGCCCCCTGCCAACCAACCAGTTGAAAGCAGAAACATGAGTGACCACCAGCAGGACCAACAGAAAAGATACCTAGCTGAGCAAAGCCCATGAGCAAATAAATGGGCCAGAATAACCCATTAATGTTTTGGGATAATTTATTATGCAGTAATAATTAAGAAAAATAAAGTATGATTAAAAAGTACTTTACACCCTGGCCGGTGTTGCTTAGTGGTTAGAGTTGCCTGTGCACTGAACGGTCTTGGGTTTGCTGCCCCGTCAAGAGCACGTACTTCAGTTGTGGGTTCACTCCCCAACCCCTGGTCGGGGTGTGTGTGGGAGGCAATCAACTGATGTGTTTCTCACATTGATATTTTCCTCTCTCTCTCTCTCTCTACCAGCAACTCCTTCCTTCCCTTCTGCTCTCTCTGAAAGTAATGGAAAAATATCCCCAGGTGAGGATTAACAAAAAAAAAAGTACTTTGCTAGAACAATATAAATCAGTGATTTCCAAAGTGGGCGCTACCGCCCCCTGGTGGGCGCTGCAGCGATCCAGGAGAGCGGTGATGGCCACAGGTGCATTTGTTTTAACTTTTTTTGTATTACCTTTCTATTCTGAGTTCAATAAATAGTTTCATAATTTCAAACTTCAATGTTTCTAATTTACACCTTTCTTTACTATATTTTACGAAAAAGGTAGAAACATTAATACATATATCTTTCTGTTTAATTGCTATTAAAATTAAAAAAAAATTAATTTCCAGGGGGCGCTGAGTAATATTTTTTCTGGAAAGGGGGCGGTAGGCCAAATAAGTTTGGGAACCACTGATATAAATGAACAAACAAAACGGAAACAGACTCATAGATATAGAGAAAAGATTAATGGTTGCCAGAGGGGAGGGCAGGGTTATGAGCCTGGGTGGAAAGGGTGAAGGGATTGAGAAGTACAGATTGAGAGTTACAAAATAGTCATGGAGATGTAAAGTACAGCATAGGGAATGCAGTCAATAATGCAATAACTATGTATGGTGTCAGGTGGGTACTGTAAATATCAGCAGAACATTTGTAAAGTATATGATTGCCTAACCAATATGTTGTTTTCCTGAAACTAATACAAAATAATAATGAATGTAAACTGTAATTGAAAAAAAATTTTAAGAATAAAAAATAAAATGTATAAAAAAAGTACTTTGCTAAAAATGATGATAGTACAGTATTCTGTAGCATTTTGTAGTTTGCTTTACCTAACATGTACTTTGTTATGAAAAATTCATTATAAAAGAGAAGGAAACTGCTAAATAAGTGCAATCTAACACTTCTAACAAAGTATCAAGAAGAACACATTCTCTAAAGTTATTTATTCAATGGAGATTTTACTCAGAGACTTATTATTCAAATATGCTCTCCCACTATAAATAATAAATCGAATAAAATGAATAAATGCTTTGTTTTCCTTTATGGGTAACATTTTCATCTATACACATTAAAAAGACATAATATTAGGTAACTAGTAGAAAGTACTTCTACATTTTCCAGTAAAAGGATTTTTGCCCTTACCTGAATATAACACGTAAGAACTCCTGTTGCATAAATGGGGACAGTGGCTTTAGTGAGGACCCCATTTCCAGCTGAGGAATCTAAAATTATGAAAATAATTTTTAAAATTCTAGTATATTTTAAATGCAAAGCAAAAAGTCATAATGTTAATATTTAAAGTTACAACTGGTTACAAGGCTTACAAATAAATATTATCATTACTTTGAAAAATAATTTTGATTAAAACATATTTACTGGGAGTTATAAAAATATAATGTACTACTTTTTACAGAGCCATTAGCATAAACATTTTTGATAGATGGGGAAAAATTTTAATAACCAAAATGAGATGCTATACTCATTTCCATAATCAGAGTTTTCTTTAAGAACCTCCCAACTGTTCATATAAACAGTTCTTCATAAATTTGTAGGCTTTCAAACTGTAGTATTCAATGAAATGTAAAGGCACTCAGCTTAAAGGAGGCACCTACATGTATATTATTTAATCTGCTTCTAGATATGAGATACTACCTAGTATCTAGTACTAGTCTAGTTCCAGAGCCCCTCCTGCATCCTCTAGCAGTGGTTCTCAACCTTCTGGCCCTTTAAATACAGTTCCTCATGTTGTGACCCAACCATAAAATTATTTTCGTTGCTACTTCATAACTGTAATGTTGCTACTGTTATGAATCGTAATGTAAATATCTGATATGCAGGATGGTCTTAGGCGACCCCTGTGAAAGGGTCTTTCGACCGCCAAAGGGGTCATGACCCACAGGTTGAGAACCACTGCGTCTATAGCAGCCGTGGGCAAACTACGGCCCGAGGGCCGGATCCGGCCCATTTGAAATGAATAAAACTAAAAAAAAAAAGACCGTACCCTTTTATGTAATGATGTTTACTTTGGATTTATATTAGTTCACACAAACACTCCATCCATGCTTTTGTTCCGGCCCTCCGGTCCAGTTTAAGAACCCATTGTGGCCCTCGAGTCAAAAAGTTTGCCCACCCCTGGTCTATAGGGATTTTCAGCCAGGAATCAGGCTAATTAAAGCAGGGGAAACAGAGAATCATCCAACCACAGGAGAATGCCTTGTGACTACTGGAAAGTGAGATTTTTTTTAAAATGTAGCACCTGTAGATGATTTCAAAAGAAAGGTTCCAGAAGTGATATGACAGTTACTATTTATAATACCAATAGCTTGCTCTTGCTTATTGACCTTTAGGCACTGTTTTGAATGTTTTTATTTGCTTTTATGTACTAAAAATATTTTTATTACTTTTTTTCCCTATTTTTATATGGTTTTAAATTCTCTTCAGAAACAAACTGAGTTGAAAAGGTGTCTTACTTGACTTCCTTAAAGGAATTTTAGCAAAAAAGGAAGTTCCAAATTCATATCAACTAGTATTTGACATTTATTTATTATGTTGGTAAGAGTAATTTTTTTTTCTTTAAGGGAATATTGACATTGTTTGAGTAAGACTATGGTAGTTTAGAGGTAAATCTGAGGCTAGGAATATAAATTGAATTCATAGGTATGCACTGTATACACAGGAGTTAGTAACCCACTTCTTATGTAAACAGCTAAACACCCATAGATAACTAATAATTATAAAAGCTGTGAGTTTCTAAAATAGGTAAATATTCTTCATTAATTTATCATCAGAATTAATAGTTAACTAAAAGATAATACCAACTATCAGTGATTTTCAACCAGTATGCCACAAAAAAATTTTAAGACAGCAATACCTGACTATTTGGTCAGGGGCACTGACCTCTTTTACTTATATTGTCAAATGAAAAAATGACAACAGCCAACACAACAATAGCCAAGATCTTGTATGAATGAATCAAAATTACACCTATTTTTTTTGTCAGACTGGCAAAAAATATATATTTTTAGGTTTGCTGCAGAATTTTAGTAATTAGTTTATGTGTGCCATAAGATGAAACAGTTGGAAACCCTGGATGATGTGGCTCAGTTGGTTGAGCATTGTTTGGCCCACCGAGAGGTCGCCGGTTTGATTCCCTGTCAGGGCACATGTCTCGGTTGTGGACTTGATCCCCAGTAGAGGGTTTGCAAGAGGCAGCTGATTGATGTTTCTCTCATTCCCTCTCCCTTCCTCTCTAAAATAATACAAACATTTTTTTTTTAAGGTGGAAAATTGCTGATGTGTACATTCAAAAAAAGGGGAGGAGCACTATACTATACATATTTTTTTCCCTAACATTTTCCATAATTTATCCCTAAAAACTAGAAAAATACATAGGGATGTAAGATCCACACATGAACAAGTTCTTAGGCCAACATGCTATAACTAGACTTCTTAAGACAGGCGAGTTGAAAACTATCAACAGAAGGGCTGGAGCTACCCATTTAAGCCTGTGGTTTCTTTAAAATCTCAGATTAATTTCACTAGCACCTCATGAGGAGGATATTAAATGTCACACAGTTGTAAAAGGAAGAGCTCCATACTATAAATTTTCCTTTTCAATTGTACTAGATAGTTCATTTATACAATTTGCATATATTAAATATAGTACTTTTCATGAATAAAGAGACCCAATTGTTTTTAAAAGTAGTAACAAACTTACCAATGTTTTCTTCAGATAGTCTTAGAATCTCCTGGAACTGAGGTTTTACCTAAGCAATCCAAAGAAAAGATCCAAAAAAGTCTCAGGTTCATGGACCAGTTGATGAGTAAATAAATGAAATGTTTAATACTACTATATATTTATTTATTTTGCTTTATAGACCATTGATTCAAGTGTTCAGAAATGTAATCATTTTTAAGAGGTTTAGGATAAAAGAAGAGTCAGGTTACTAAAAATAATACTTTAAGAGATAAAATATTTATAAAATCAATTCAGGTCAGCAAGTATTTTCTGAAGAACCTTTAGTTTACTTCACTAAATTAATTTCCAAGATGATTTTAAATGCTTGAAATTACCACCTCCTAAAACTGAACCTGATGATAGAAGGGCTATTTAGGTAGCTATTATATGATCAAAATTATTGAACAAAACATTTGCTGTATTTAGAAGGAATGAAAAGGAAATTGCATTCATTCAAGATATGCAACAAGTAACATATTCATCATGTGATATCCATCTGTTTAAATTAGTCTTTTATTTTAAATTCCTTAAAATTTAAACATCAAATACTGAATTTCACTTAAATATTTTAAGTTAGAACTAATGATTGTTTCAATATTTTATTATTAACATCATCACAGATTTCAGTTTTCAGGTCACTGAAGTCAATCTCTTACTGGTAAGTGCTAAAGTAGACTTTTACTTGCTTTTGTTAAAAAAAAAAATAGTAGCTACTTCTTTTAGAGATGCCAAATAATTTTTGTCACTATTGATAACAGTAAAATCAAATTTTATTTGATAATTAGATTTTAGTGAAAAATATAAAATAATCTTGTTTATTCTACAGTAACATCAAGGTCTGGTTTTCCCCTTTTATTGGCAGGTCAAGCATTCATTTACATATTCAAGTTAAATTGAGGTGAAGACCCCATTTAAAGATTAATCTACAGTTCTATAAACAAAAAGATACTGAAGCAATTTCCTCATTTCACACATGAAAAGACTAAGCCCAGATAAATTATTATAGGTCACAAACATAACAGGGACATAACTCATTTTCTGAATTTCATCCAGTCAACTATAGCAAACCGTTTTTGCTTTAAATGTTTCAGAAATGAGAGATTTAATAGGAAAGAGCTGAACAAAATTCTTACCTTTTAAATGTCTTGATTAACATTTGATTATAGCTACTACATATTTTTGTTTTTATTAGGTCTCTAAAGAACTTGCTTAACAACATTCCATGAAGACTAATGGATTAACAGGATTAAAGAAGAAATTGATATCTAAGGACATGGACATTTTAATACCTAAAACTACAAAATAACCTGCATAAGCAAATGTGACAAAAGTTACTTTTGCTAGTGACTGAAAACTGCAGCATTTATCTCAAGTTTCCATGCTAGTCTTAGAGCCGGTATCCACAAAGTAAGTCTTCTATATAAGGTGCTTTAGTTCTACAGTCACCTGAGGTTTTGACTAAAGTGTACTGAGCAAATAATTGCTTTCAATATCTGTGGTAGATCAGAAGCATATTCAAAGGATTGGTACTTTCTATGCTGAAACAGTGAGTAGATATTCTATCCAAATCTGGATACAAACTAAGTTTAGGCTAAATCATCTTCTGAAAATCAAATATAAAGATAAGAATATTACGGACTAGAATTTTTTTTTTTGCTATCATAATTTTCTAAGATATTAAAAGATAAATTAGAATAAAGGAAGGGCTCATGCTCTTATTTACTCTGTTATAGCATTAATTAACACATTACATTTTTATGGATCTTGCATATAAGAAAATATGGAATACAAGTTTTTACCTTAGTGTTTGTAAAAATTTTGCCAAATGTCCGGCAAAGGCGCCAGAAAAATCTGGAGAATTCATGGACACAGGCAGTTGAAGTAACATTAATTTTGCCAACTATTTCTATAAGTTGTGGCAACCTGAATATGAAAGGAAAGAAAAATAGGCAGGGGATACATATAAATTACTGTTTCCTTGCCAATTTCTGAAACAATGCAATCTTACAACCTCTTATTTTTTGGTTTTCATAGACAGTAAAGTTGGAAAACAAAGGAGTTGTTTGAGACCCTATGAAAAGGTCTTAAGTTTTCATTCTACTCAATAAACTTCTTAAAATAAATTTTAACCGCTTGTCATAAAATATATGGAACTCTGGTAGAATTCTGAATATGAAGTTAATGAGACTCGAATCAATGAATTTTGATGCTTCACACAAGAAGTTGGCTATTGTGGCATCCAGTTTAGCCTCAAAAATGAGAAGTCTGGATATAGTTTAAAATCCATCATCACCATTAATCAACAAGGCCAGAAGACAGATTCTTTTGACATAACACAGCAGCACTATCTTTGTAGATAAATCACTACACATCCAGTGGTTTAAATCTCCTCTCCTAAACAAGTTCACCAGAGATGCTGCCAAGTTAGATTTTGTTCTACTTTTTTATATTTTCTTATATCTTCTATAACAAAAGGGCCAAGCTAACTATAGTGAGCTATCTTCCAATCAACTGAATGAGTTTGAACCAAATGATTTTGAAGGTGGGAACTTACAATTGATTGACAACCCACAGTAAACTCTCCCAGCCTGTTGTACCCTCGTGTTCCAGCTGGTAATCATAAAGTTGTAGTAGCACTGCCAATTGTTCACGACTTCCAATAATAGTAGACACATCTTGAAGGGGTGACATAGGCCGGGGGAACCGTGTCACTATAAATAATAAAAGCAAAATACGTCATGTGAAAAATGGCAGTTTGGGAAGTTACCTATTCTGTCAAAAGGAAAATAAAGTTCTACCTCCTAATCTTTATATAGCTTATTATAAACTTTACTAAGATGAATTAATTAAATCGTTTTTAGAAAAAAAAATTTTGTCACATTTTTTAATCTCAAAGTTAAGACTTTATGAAACTAAATAATTATAAACAAATACTGTAATGAATTAGTTTGCTAATGAGGAGTAAAATTTCACTTTAGGTTAAATCAAAATTGGCCCAGTGATATAATCTTAGCTAAATAGGAATTTAAATTTGGTATAAAAATAGAAATACTTGTAATTTCACCAGACTGTTTATGTCAATGGAATAGTAAATATGTTAAAATGTTTCCTTTGTGGAGTAATAAATTAATAGGTTAATAGCAGGGAAAAAACTGTTTAATACCAGAGAATAATGATATAAAATACATTAAAGCTTCCGCTGAACAGATTTCGTAAGAACTTAATCTCTATTAATAAATGCTTTATTTAAAAAAATTTTCATATTTGATAAACATTAAGTTAATATAAAGTACTAAAACCAGTAACCAGTAAAATAAGGTATATTGTACTATAAATATTATAACTAGGGTCTTATGTATATACTTTTAAAATTATGTAAATAAAACATGGATATACACTAGTCTATTTTAAAGTTTGTACTGATGGGTTAGATCATAAATAGATCCCAGGTTATTAAGAAAACACTTCTTGAGAGGTTGTTTAGTGAGTAATGCATGCCAACAGCTCATTAACTGTTGATCAGAAAGTCCTAATGGCCCAACAACTCCTGCACAGAGGCTGACACCCAAAAAAGATACAAATAAGGGTGCAGCATTTTCTCAAAACATACCAATGGTTCATGGTAATTACTAAAATTAAGAAAACATGAAATACACTTAATTTTTAAGATGCTCAAAGGCAATAGTAAGATGTTATTACCTGTCTATGGTGTGCAAGGTTTCAAATAATATACGGAGTATTACGTACAGATAAAGTTTATCCCTTGCTAGCTGAGCTCTCCCATTTGCTATCGTAATACACAAACAAATAATTTGAGTAACATGGTATCCCTCACTATCTGAGGTTTCTGCTTTAATTTTCACAACCTCAACCCAGGAATCAAGGAGAAACCAAGATGGCGGCATAGGTAAACACGGGAGTTTGCTGCCTCGAACAACCACTTCAAAAATACAACTAAAAGACGGAACGGACATCATCCAGAACCACAGGAAAGCTGGCTGAGTGGATGTTCTACAACTAGGAGGAAAGAGAAAAGCATACCGAGGCTCAGAGGAGGCGCAGTGCTGAAGTAAAATACTAAGGTTCGGAGTGCATGCGGAGCGGGCTGGAGGCTGAGGGCGCGGTTGTCGTTTTCAATCGGGAGGGAGTCTCAGGCTCTGAGCTCCAGTTCCGGGCAAGTCTCTAAGGACCCACACTCATACGGGAGAAGCGGGACTGTCTGGCATCGCTCAGAACCCTAGGGCAGCTTTCTCTCCGTGGGGCTTGCAGCGACTACTGGGACACTGAGAAGCAGAGCCTCTGAGGGCAAGACTGAGAGCAGCCATAATTGCTAACCCCGCCCTGTGATCCCGCCCTGTGATCCCGTGGGACCCACCCCGCCCAAGCCCTGCAGGGAGGCTTTTGCTGGATAGCCTCAGGCAAAGGCTAGATTAGCACCTCCCTAGAGATCCAGGAGCCAGGAAGCCCAGAGGTCAGAGTGGGACCATCCAGTTTGCAGCTCCGTGGAACCATAAAAGACACACTCAGGGGGCAGACTCAGTGAGCACCAAAGCCCCATTGAAGCAAGTCTTGCCCCAGAGGGGTGTCTCCAGCACAGAAGTTCTCCCACCGCAGACACAGCTGATTCTCACAGCCAATTGGCCTGGAGGTCAATTCCTCACAGTGATAACTACAACAATCAAGGCTTAACCACAACAAGACTGTGCACAAAGCCCACAAGGGGGTGCACCAAGAGTGTCTACCTCAGGTAATTGGGACACTTAGCACAGAAAGGCACTCTATCGACACAGCGAAGCATAAAAAAATGCCGAGACAAAGAAACAGGACACAAACGACAGAATTGGAGGAAAGCAAACTGTTGGATATAGAGTTCAAAACCACACTTTTAAAGTCTTTAAAGAACTGTTTAGAAGCCGCCGATAAATTGAGTAAGGCCCTCGAAAAGACTGGTGAGACCGCCAATAAATGTAGTGAGATC
>NW_005370700.1:1014657-1048780 GCF_000412655.1 Myotis brandtii
TCATGCACCTATGGATGAGGACAGTGGGTGGGGGGTGAGGGCGGAGGGTGGGGTGGGAACTGGGTGGAGGGGAGTTATGGCGGGAAAAAAGAGGAACTAATGTAATAATCTGAACAATAAAGATTTAATTTAAAAAAATAAATAAATAAAAAAATTTAAAAAAAAAAAAAACAAAAAAACCCAGGAATCAATTAAATTTGGATGGTGAGGAATATTTGTACTTCATATTTCTACATCATGTCAAGGGACATCTGATATCATTTCAAACTATTGGTTACAATCTGCTATAATACAATGGAATGTTATTCATTAAAAAAGTGGCAATTTATTGGAAAATAATGGAACAATGAAAAGTAAAACAGATATGTCAAGACTTAGTATAGGGAGAAAGAAAAAGAGGAAATAAAAAAGACAGGAAAGTCCCTAAGCAGATTAACTGCCTTCCTGAGTGAGGGGCAGAACCTGAAAAGGCCAGCTCTGAGTGCCTTATGAAGACTAATCTTAAAAGTTTGAATTTTCATTCTCCTCAATAATATCACTTAAAAATATTTAAGCCTACTCTATCCATTCTCAATTTTCCAAGTAAAATTGACATTCAAACAGCATATACCATTTTTATGGTATATTTTGTGCATCCTTGGACACACTGATTTATATCCCTAAGATTATAGGTAACCCACACTTTGTTTTTAATCTGAAAAGTTCAATTCTAAAAAAATTTAAGTGTCTGTTGCTGTTCTCAATGTTATATTCTTTTGTCTATCAGAAGACAGGAAGAGACAGTGATAATTTTACAAATCTGAAAAAGCTGAGAAGACTCTCATATATAGTAATAGCTTGTCTATACTAGGTGCAGTGGGGTCACCTAGTGCCATTGATCAAAGGTCACTTACTCATTAGCTGGACACAGATAAGAAAATACTGGCTTTTGCTAACAATTTCACAAATTTATGAAAATAAATCATATTCCTTCTTTGGGGGGAAAAAAGAGAGAATTCTGCCACATTTGCTTATATTCTTTGCAAGGACATAGTAGGAAAGAATAACACATTTACTTTTCCCTAAATAAGATGAAACAGCTGGGGAAGAAAAAAGATAAAGTGGAAATGAAAAGCTTCATAAACTGGCACTCATAAGTATTAAGTAGATCTTTTTTTTGATTCAGTTCTATTAATAAAATACTTATTTCAGTCACCAAAAAAAGGTTATAAAAAGATTATAGATTATGAATAGAAAGTATAAAATAATACCATGAACCTTATCCATAAAAGATGAAGACACACGACCACAAATTCCACACAGACTTATAATACATGTTAGTAAGTATGCTGCCATATAAAGTGATTTTCAAAATTTTAATCAAAAAAAATTCTTTGGGGAGTGAAGCTACTAATACCCTGCATCTCCCTTCCACAATTTTGGTTCAGTACCTTCTATCTGTGGCACTTCACCATGAAGCTTGGCTTTGCTGGAGAAAGGGGCATTCTGCAGCACGAATGCAAAGAGAGATGGGATCAAGGACTGCAAGGCAGAAAGATACATGTGGAGCTTATGTTCATCCAGCCCATGTTCTCCTTCCTGAAACATAAGGAGGTGAAAGCTCATTTTAGTCTTTTGAAATTACGTATTTATGATGCTCTTCCTTTCTGTGGCAAATAATAAAACATTTAAGGACCTGTATACTAGACTCATAGCATAACACCGAATGGAGAGGTCCACAAATCATAATTTTTCTAAGTATGTGAAAATATGAAAAAGCATAGAAGTAACAGAATCTTTTATATGGAAAACTTCAGGGTGAACATTAATCATTTCTATTGGTATGGACCTTCTTTTATAGTTTTTTTTTTTTTAAAGAGGGTCTTATTTTTAAAAATTTTATTAAGTCTGTATAAAGAAATTAAAGTGAACCACAGGAATCATTTTCAATGCTCAATGGCTAAACCTACAGCAGTGCTTACTACTTTCCCTCTCCTACTTTCTATACAGATTTGGTGACATCTGTATCTGATAGCATTGAAAGCATTTTAAAACAAGTGAACACATAGAAGAAATTTCAAAAAGAAAAAAAGAGATAACAGAAAGAAAAAAAGAGTAAGAAGGATCAGTATATAACATTTAACCAAATGCTAAATATTTCACTCTAGTTGTTTATTTATAGTTTTGCTTTAATACTCATTCAGGATTTATAGAAAAAAGTTCGATTTTAAATTATATATATATATATATATTTATATATTCACCTCCAGAGCAGTTATAATGCTTTATGTAAGAGCCTTTATACTAGTAGATCTTTAAAATTTGGGGTAGAAAGGGCAAGAATTGGAAGTCAAAGACTGCTATCAGATCCTTGTTCTGACATTTTACAGCTGAGTAACCCAAGTTACTTAAACACTTAATCTCCTCACAAAAACCAAAATACAATTCAAAGGATTATAGGAATGAAATAATATATTGTATATATAAAGTATATAACTTAATGGCATATGATAGGCATTAAAGAAATGTTCGTTTTTCTTCTAGACTCCAAAATAAACTATTAGTACGAAAAATAGATCAAAGAGTTTCTATTGTTTCAACTCTTTTACTTGGAAAGAATGAAAAGTTCATTTTAAAAGGTGAGGAAATGAACAACTGCAGTGAAATAAACACAGTTAAAGCATTTTGCCATTGTGTGAAGAAGCTAGCTTCAGAGACTCATATTTTAGTTATCTCTGCATTTTGGGACTGGACTTGATCCTTCAAAATATTTTAAGTCTTCAGAAAAGAATAGGAAGAGCCAGCTTTCTGAATAATGTATTAGCAAAGTCAGATCATGTCCTTTCTCCTCTAGCTTTAGCAGAGCAGAACTTCCTCAAATCTCCCCTGGCTCCAGTCCAACAGAATCTTTAATTGGTAATTTATTAGAATGTTCATCTAAGTGGTACTTTCTGTCTTTGCTTCCCAATATTTTGTTAAGATGCTTTAGAACACACCTTTTAAATTTCTATAAACTACATAAACAAAGAGAATGTTTACCCTGAGAAGTTTTTCAATCTTGCTCAGCAATGTAGGTATAAGATGAGACTGTAAATTTCCAAGTTCTGTAGTCCAGGCAGCATAAGCTGGTAAAAATACTTGATGTGTTGCATTAACTACTCTTTCTGAGGGATCACCCAAGGCTGACAGCAACAATTCAAAACCCTGCCAAAACAACAACAAAAAGCAAAAAGCAGGCAAAATGTAGATTTTATTTTAAAAAAAGAACTTAAAAAAACAACTCAATAAAAAGTAGTAAGTACACATTGCAGTACATTTAGAGAACATTTGAAGAAAGAAAGCCATCTATAATTCCACCCTTCCCATTTTCTTTAAAGAAAATGCCATGTATAAATTGATGAGGAAACAAAGGAGAGCGGTGGTAAACATGCATGCTTGTTGCCAGTTTCCTGTATAAACGAATCACAGCATTCTTTCTTCTGAATTGCAGAACTGAAACCGGGCAGCCAACCCGACTGGTTAAAGGGGACATAATTGCCATCCCTATTATAGATTATAGAGTATCTGAATCAGATTTGAAATATTATCTGGAATTTTAAAATGAAGTAAATGGGGTTTAATCTGAAAAACACACCTGTTGATATTTGTCTGGATCATCAATGTATCCCATAATGATACCGAGGCTTTTGATCACAGCTTCCCTTACCAAATCTGCCTTATCTTCCATTAACATTTGTTGCAACATTGAAAGAACCAAGGAGCTACGAATTTCTTTCTGAAAATAAAAAGAGGTTTTTGCTATTTATTTACATCAGCAGAAGAAAAATATGGAAAATGACAGATATCCACATATTCAAAATGCGGACTAAATATATATTAACACTTTCCTATGTTTGTTTCAAGTCTTCATTTTTTGAAGAGATAGAACATTACAAGTAGAGCCAAAGTATCACTCTCCTCTCCCCTCTCCCACCTTCTTCTATCCTCCCTCTCTAAAGGTAGCAGCAACTATCCTGAATTCAGTATTAATCATCTCCCAGCATGTTTTATACCTTTGCTAAATAGTGCAAACCCTTAGAGCACATTGTAGCAGGCATTTCTGGCAAATCACCAAAGTCAACACTCTGCTATAAATGGACAATGAGTCTTCTATCACTACCTATTCAACTCAGAGAAAAGTGTTGAAAGTTATAACAGGAGGGTTACAAAAATTACTCTGGCAATCAAAGCATTTGCCTGACGTAGGGAGTGTGGAAACATTATAAAATTCTAGTGTTCCTATTTTTTAAAGAACTGAGAAAAAAATTCAAACAGGATAGTAAAATATGAGAGTAAAGTGGAAAAGTACTTTAACAAGAATTGCATTGCTAGTCTCAGATGCTACTATTTAATATAATGCCAACCACTGTTGTGTCTTAATTTCACATAATTTTTTTCTCACAGTTAAAGAATGTTAATAGTTTAGCCTAATTAATGGCTGAAGCTAGAATGAAGAGTTATCACTATACAAAGTCTTGCTTTTCCTTCCCTTCTTTGTAACATTATTGTAACTTGATTAATTTATAACAATTCTTTAAACCTAAACTTGTTTAAGTTCTTTTTACATATAATGATTAGAATAAAATAAAAATGAAAGATGTGATCATTTTCATAAATTTACAGTGTGATTTGGTATGCAGAGCAAAGTCTGACATTTTTAAATGACCTAGTTTTTGTTTTGACTTTTTAGAAACATCTATGTAATTTTAGCAAATTTTAGTCACATTTAGGTTGGTGAATATGCCTTCAGGTATAGCCTTGTTTATTTATCCTTTAGGCTAAAAACTGCCCCCCCTCTCAATGCATTAAAGTATCTTAATCTTAAGATACTTTAAATATCAATCTAAATATTGGTTTAAAAATTAGCTTCTTATTTAGTATCAGCATGGACCATGGGGCAGAGGTACATAAACTTCAGCTGGGTATGTGCTTCACACTGATCTAGGCTGAGATCAACTGTGGCAGTTAGTTTCAGGATGCCGCAGGGAACTCACAGGACAAGTCAGGAGGTGTTACCACACTGAGATTTTACATGACCAGTTACAGTGTGATATGAGGCCAGTGGAGATCCATGGAGGAAGCTTAAGTCTATTATTAATACTGCTTAGCATTCTAGTATTAGGAGCAGTGTGGAACAGCTTCCTTATCATTTGCAAGCATGTGATGTTCACCTTTATCTTGAAACTATAAATAATAGGACGCTCAAATTCACTCAAGTATATCTATCTATATGACTTGTCACAATAATATAACAGTTTTTTCCTATAGGATAAACATTAAAAATTTTTCATTATGCCTAGTTCCTGGTGAATATATGGGAAAATAACTCCAAGGTACTGTTGATAGGAGTATAAATCTATGCTATCTTGGTTGGGGTCAATTTAACACTGTCAAAATAAAAAATGCAAATGCTGAAAGAAGCAAGATGCAGAGGTATTAACAGTATGTGAAATTTTTAAAATGCACAGATACCCAAGCAAAAACCTGTAAATAGAGTTTACTGTTGGGGATATAGAACACTGTATATTATATAATTAATTTTGGGTAAGAAAATTTTAAAGAATTTAAAAATTATAAAGCTGGTGTAAGCATAAATTTTTATTTTCTGTAAGTAATAATTATAAAGTCTTAACACTAGATAGATATCTTTGGAGAAGATGACTAGGGGCCAGAGGGGGAAGTCTTTTATTTTCATTTTACTTTTTTCTGTACTGTATAACAACTTATTTTTATTTTTTATTTTTTAAAAATATATTTTATTGACACCCCCTACTGGGGATGTGCCCGCAACCAAGGTACATGCCCTTGACTGGAATTGAACCTGGAACATATCCACTGAGCCAAACCGGTTAGGGCAACAATTTATTTTTAACAACAACAAAAATATATTGTTACTGTGCGACACTATGGGCTACTCGTTTTTCTTTCCATTTTTTTCTGAATAAAAAAAACATTAAATTTTACTTAAAAAAACACACAATTGTTTGACTATTGGTTTCTCACTCTTCACTAAAGGGCATGTTAATAGTAAATGCAGAGTTATCACTATACAAAGTCTTTCCTTTCCTTCCATAAATAGCTCATTATTGTATAATTCCACTTTTGTATCCTTTTAAAAGAACAAGTTTCAAAAATGACCCTTTAAGACAGGAGTCTTGGCTTTGAGGACCATAAGGCCTCTATTGCAACTGCTCAACTCTGCTGTTGTAGGGTGAAAGCAGACACAGATAATCCATAAACACATGGGTGTGGCTGTGTTCCAATAAAACTATTTATAAAACAGGTTATGGACTAGATTCAGTGTCCTGGCTGTAGTTTGTCAACCTCTGCTTTAAATTATGATTGTTTAAATTAAAATAATTGTGATGTCACCTCATTCTTCTACTCCTAAGCACCATGGGAAGATACCTAAAAGTGGTTCTCATTCTTTGTGGTTGCAGACTCCTTCAATCATTTAAAAATAAATGAGCATATCAAACAGAATTGTTTGGGTAAGTAATACCTATTGATATTTATCGTCTTAGAAATTAAAACTAAGAAATTTAAAATATGTATCAATTTATTTAAAAATAAACTCATTAGGCTAACAAATAATATTTTAATGAAAATAACTTCATAAAACAAAGCAATGAACAAGAAGAATGGTGTTGTTTTACATTTTATTGCAAAATCTTTTTAATGTCTGACTTAAAAGAAGATATGTAGATTTTCTTATCTGCTCTGAATTCAATTGTTGTGGTATTTTGTTCTGGTCGAAGTATTTAAAAAAATATGGCCTCACACAGACATGCAATTAAAAAAGGGAGGAGTATTTTAATAGTCTTTTCTGATAATAGATATTTTACTTTGATGGTACGCTCAAATTGGACAAGTGGTAGTTTCTTAAAAGTTAGTTGCAATGTGGAATCTGAAACCATGATATGGTTCATTGCTAATAACCAGGTAAGCTCTTTAAAGTCTGATACATTAGATTCCATTGGACTATCTTGAACTTTGCTTCTAATTATTACCCACGCACGAATTTGAGTATTTTACATTGGTCATTTGAGAAATAATGGATTGCAGAGTTATGCAGATATTCTTCAATATTGACACATTTTATTATAATATAAAAACAAATCACATTTGTTAGTATCACCAACGATCTCAGAAAAGTGTTTACATACTTAGAAACTATCAAGCTCATAGTGGCAGATAGAAGTTTTCCAAAATTCTTGTTCTCACTTAAAGTTCCAATTTTATCACTGGCAATAAATGCCATCTACTTGTTTTCCTTGAAGTGACAGGGTCATTTTCATGAAAATGCTTGACAAATACCAAAGTCTGAATAACCATAAATTGTTTGTCAATCAGTGGTCTGTCAAGTAAAATCAGTAGACCATGAAAAAAAGTAGCTAGTTCAGCTCAGAACGCAAACTACTTTGAGTAATTTTCATAAAATAGCCATTAAATTTTATGCAGCAAAAAGGCTCAATATCGGTATTTTCTATTTCATCAAAAATATTAAAAACAGACATACACAAGAGAAAAGATTTAGGAGAATTAATAATTTAACCGATTCATCAAACTTATTTTTAAGTGAAATTGACTTTTTCTGATCAAACTTATTTTTAGGTGAAATTGACTTTTTCAGTAAGTGCATGGTGGTGAGGAATACAATCATTACCAGTATATTTGGGTGTCACTGCCTTAATTAGTGTTAATGCACTGGCATTGTTTCCCATTATAACTTTTGCACCAACCGTGTAAATGTCAACATAGAGAACAAGACAAAACATGTTTTAATATTATTATGAAAATACTTTTCTCTTGATGGACCTCTTTGAAAGAATGTCAAGTGAACCCTCAGAGTCCTCCGACCTGCTCATACAATTGAATTTATTTACACTCATGCAAAATCAATGGCTAATGTGCCCGTCTGCAATGCCATATTATATCAATGTAATGCTTTTCTTTTTGATTCATCTTTTTCTTGTATTAGGACAGCATGCCCAAAGAGAATTTGGATTAAAATGTTAAAGACACTTGGGAAAAGGTTTCTTTATTATTTAAAAGGAAAAAAAGTTTGTAAGAAAAAAATGACAATTCTTACAGGAAGGTAAGGTGCCAAAGCTCCACAGGATTCTGCCACAAGCAGTCGTCTTTCTGGGTATTTGTGATTAATCTAGAGTAAAAAGCACATCAAGCATAAACAACATAATCTTCCTTCCTCCAACAGAGCATTATTTTTCACCACAAATCCTGTTAAAAATACAATAAAACTTCTCTTTTCCACTCTGGAAATCCCTGTGTATATCTGAATCAGGAGTAAGGAAATCGGGGAAAGACTAAAAAACGAGGTCACAGGACTTATCTGTTAAAGAACAAAGGATAAAGCAAAGGTGAAAATTTGGCAAGGTTTCTATTGTGGGCTTGCCTAAGACTAGGCTTTCCTTAGGATGGTGGGGACAACTTTCTCCTTCCATACAAACATTAATATATTTGGAAAACCCAGGTTCTGAATACTATAGATACTAGAGGCCCAGTGCACGGATTTGTGCACTGGTGGGGTCCCTTGGCCTGGCCTGCACCCTCTCCCAATCTGGGACCCCTCGGGGGATTGTCAGACTGCTGGTTTTGGCCCAATCCCTGCAGGCCAGGACGAGGGACCCCACCGGTGAATGAACCCATGCACCGGGCCTCTAGTATGCATATAAGATCTTTGGTTAATCTCTTCCCACTCCTCCCTCCCCCCCCTTCCTTCTGAGATTCATCAGTCTGTTCCATGTTTCCATGCCTGTGCGTTAAGCGTCTACCCCCTGGTGGTCAGTGCGTGTCATAGCTACCGGTCGAAAGGTCGCTTAGGCTTTAATATATATATAGATGGTTTATGACAGGAATGACTCATTAGTCCTCTTTTGTAGCTAAGGCAGTGGTTCTCAACCTTCCTAATGCCGCGACCCTTTAATACAGTTCCTCATGTTGTGGTGACCCCCAATTTCATTGTTACAAATTGAACATAATTAAAGCATAGTGATTAATCACAAAAACAATATGTAATTATATATGTGTTTTCCGATGGTCTTAGGCGACCCCTGTGAAAGGGTCATTCGACTCCCAAAGGGGTCGAGACCCACAGGTTGAGAACTGCTGAGCTAAGGGATTAGAAAATAAGTTAATCAATTATTTAACCAGAGCCTTAGACTAGTGATGAGATTTTGTTTTCAAAGTAAGCAGACTTTAATCCATTTATGTTTGCATATGCAGGACGAAGGGATTTTGCTATTGTGATGACTATACTGAACCAAAACAAAAAATAACCAAAAGAAAAAAAGACATGCTGGGTTTTGTTCCCATATGTCGTCTTCATAGAATATAAATTTTTCTTTGACTGGAAAAGAGGTATATCTGCTCTCATATTTCCACATGAAAAGGTGACATAACTCATTAAAGTATTGGGTGCCTAAAATTAGGAAAAGAAATTATATAGCAATCTGTTGGGCAAAAAACTGGAGGTAGGCAGCTAGACAGATCCCTAATATCCATGTTTATTCAGGTTACAGAAGAGGTGGTGGTAGAGATATTTATAACTGACATTTTTGAATTAAATTCAGAAATAGTAACCTCAAAGTAGAATGGTTTGAATGTCCAAGTGTGTTCTACATAAATTTTCATTTTGTTTTTCTTTAGTCTAGCTCAGTGAGTCTCAAAATTAAATGTACATAAAAAAATCAAATGTATTAGCAACGAACAAACAGAAAATAAAATTTTAAAAATTCTATTTATACTAATATCAAAAAGAAAAATACTTAGGAATAAATTAAACAAAAAAGTACATAAATGATATTTTGAAAACTACAAAACATGGTTGAAAAAAATTTAAAGACCTAAATAAATAGAAATACATCTTAAATTCATGGATTGGAAAGTTTACTATTGTTAGGATGGCAATAATCTCCAAATTGATCTACAGATTTAATGCAATCCTTATGAAAATTCCAGCTGGCTTCTTTGCAGAAATTGGCAAGCTGATCCTAAAATTCACATGACAATTCAAGGTACCCAGATTAGCCAAAATAATCTTGAACTATGAGAACTAAGTTTGAGGGGTTGGGGATTATATTTGAGGTGATAAAATTGTTCTAAGATTGATTGTGGTGGTAGTTGTATAATTCTGTGAATATACTAAAAACCACGGAACTGTACACTTAGAATGGGTAAATTATACAGTATATGAATTGTACTTTGATACAACTTAAAAAGGAAGTGAAAAAAATTATAAAAGAATAATTGTCCAGAATTATATGTGTTGTTTCCAGGTTAATTTGACTCTCAGTGATTATTAGTCTCACTCTAAATTAGTATGTACAATAATCTATAGATGACATAAAAAATGACTATGCATAATGTTCACTTCCAGATATAACTCCATGAAATTTTAAAAAGAAAAATAAATACTAAAAGAAACTGGAACAGAATTCTAAAAGACTATATGCTTTAGTGATACTCCAGAGACCAATATTTTTTAAGAATAAATGACCATACTACTATGAATAAGTAAGTAAGAAAGCCATCATTTTAAGATGGAAAAATAAACTACTTAATTACCTAAACTTCAAGTCTAGAAAGTCAAGATTCTGAGTTCTACAGAGAACTGGAATATTAAAATTCAATATAAAACCGTAAGTATTGTCCATAGTGAGTTGAATTATAAACACTACAATCTCCTACATCAAAGGTTTATACTCTATAGTCTCTATATTTTAACATATAACTATATACATAAGATATTATTTCTGTTACCTACCTACTTACCTATCCACAAAGATACACACATACCTTCTTGCTCTCCCTTGAGCTTATCAGGCATACTCCCATCTCAAGGCTTTTGTATTTCTAGTATCTCACTTAATTCAGATCCTTGCCTAAACATCACTTCCTCAGAGATTTCTTCTCTGACCACCCTTTCTAAAATAGCATTCCCCATCGCTCCCTAGCCCTTATCCTGCTTTATTTTATTAGAGGCCTGGTGTATGACATTTGTGCACTGGGGGGGAAGGGGGGTATTCCCTCAGCCTGGCCTGCACCCTCTCGCTGTCTAGGAGCCCTCGGGGGTTGTCTGACTGATGGCTTAGGCTCATGGGGAGCGGGCCTAAACCGTCAGTCAGACATCCTTAGTGCTGCTGCGAAGGTGGAAGAGTTTCCTGCCACCACCACTGCGCTAGCCAGGTGTGAGCCCGGCTTCTGGCTGTGTGGCGCTCCCCCTGTGGGAGCGCACTGACCACTAGGGGGCAGCTCCTGCATTGAGCGTCTGCCCCTGGTGGTCAGTGCACATCACAGTGACCTGTCGTTCTGCTGTTCGGCAGATTTGCATATTAGCCTTTTATTATATAGGACAGCTTATAACACTATAAAACACTGTATCATTGATTTGTTTACTCTTATCACAACGATGTCTTTGTGTTTATTCCCCCATTGTATTCCTAGGCACTATCCAGTACTGGAACTAGTGTTTCTTAAATATTTGTTGGGAGAATGAATACTGCAAAACATCCCAGAGCATTCTTAAGCACTATTAAATCACAGTGCTGGGCTATACAAATAGCAGTATAATTCATATCCCACATATTTCCTAATGGCATTTAAAAAGAAGATATGAACATTTATGATAACCTAGAATATAATAGCTAGGGAAAAACCCAATAGGTACTATTATTATTTTTAAATATATTTTCATTGATTTCGGAGAAGGGTGAGGGAGAGATGGATCGAGCCCGCCACCTGGGCATGTTCCCTTGACTGGAATCGAACCCGGTACCTTTCAGTCTGCAGGCCAACGCCCTATCCACTAAGTAAACCTGCAAGGGCGAACCCAATAAATTTACCTGTTCCCAACACTGTGGTAAAAGTTCAGCTTCTACACGCGTTGGTCCAACATGACGTGCAAATGCTACACAACCCGTCAGTATCATTTGCCTGAAAATAATACAAATAAATAAAAACGTGGTTTTTTAGAAAGTACAACTAGGACTAAGGGTAAAAATGAGTCAGCTCTGTAATTCACATGAAGTACAATATTTTTGTATAATCAAAATAGACATTTCCAACAATGGACTAGACTCCACCAAGAGTGAGTTCCTTAAGATGTGTGCCCCTACCAGTGGCCACACCATTTATGAGACATGTTGTGAGGGTTCTCTATTGGTGTGAAGCTGAAACTCAACCTCCTAAATTAACTTCCTACATATGCATTCTGCGAGTATATGTCCAATGCTTCAGCTCCTACTGAACTTCAGTTTTTAGCCACTAAAACTATCAGTGATTGTTCCCCAGTATTTCTATAATAAAAACTATGAATTCATATTAGTAAAATGATATTTATCTAATCAGAATTTTTGGTACTGCACCTAAGATAACTGGAAGACAGCTTCTGACATGGCTCCCAATGACATCCATCTCCTGACATCCACATCCTTGTATAATCCCAATCTCCTGAGTTGTAGACTGTACTTAAGGATTTGCTTTTAATGGAAAGAACCATGGCCAAAGTGATGGATTATCACTCCTGAGATTAGGTTACAAAAGTCTGTGATTTTCATCTGGTGGGTGTCTTAGCTGCCTTCTAACCTGGCATGCTTTGATGAAGTATGCTGCCATTTGGAGGCCTTTGTGGCAAGGAATTGAAGGCAGCCTTTCACCAAAGATCAGTGAGGAACTGAGACCCTCAGTCCAAAAACCCATGAGAAACTGAATCCTACCAACAGCCAATCATGTGAGTGAGCTTAGAAGCAAATCCTTCCCTAGTGAAGACTTGAGATGACTATATGTCCAGCCAATACCTTGATTACAGCTTTATAAGAGACCTTGAAGCAGAGAACCCAAATTAACTGACCCACACAAGTTATATTATAAAAATGAGTTTATTTGAAACTACTTTCTTTTGGGGTAATTTTTTACAGAATAATATATAAATAACTAGAACTTAAAGAGTATAAAACTTTAAATAAGATATTTATCTTTAGAATGAAGTTCCACTTAAAATGACTTTAAGTGAAGAATTGGCAGTTTTTTCACTTTTGATTGTCTAAGACTCCAAACAGTAAAACCTGATGGGGAAAAAAAGTAGGACTTAAATAGATGCTTAAAGTATCCAACGTTGAGGAAAACCAAAATAGAAGGTTTAATTCATATTAACTTTAAAATCAGCACATTGAGCCCAAATATTGCTCACTGCTGTTTCTCAAAAACATGTCAATTTAACTCAAACAGGAGAATGACTTTAAATTTCTATTTAGTTTAGCCAAACTAGCTAAAACTCCCATGTTGAGGAGATTAATGACAAAGAACATCTGGACAAAATAAAAGAACTGTTGAGCCAGTATATCTTCATTATATATTGCAGCTTCTTCTCACCACAACTTTGTAATAACCTGATTCCCATTTATATTTATACTAGTGGCCCAGTGCATGGATTTGTGCACATTGAAAGGAAATTAATTAGAAGAAATATTTTAATATCGCTATTCACCCTTTCTCTATAAAGGAAGTGTCAACCAAATTCACGATTGATAATGACAGATCAAAATACATGTGTGACTGGCGCCAGTGAGAGCTTTGTATGTATTGCACATGCACGACTCAACTTAGCCTTTTATAGCTATAGAATAAACTTGCTTAATTAGACCTGCTTTCTGATTTAGCTAAGTTTCTCCAGCCCAGTGAAGCACCCCAACTTCTCTTTCAGGTAATTGTCAGCAGCACAGTAGTAAATATCAACATGAAGCAGATTATTATTATAGATCACGCAGGAAGAACAAAGGGTAAAATATATAACTGCAGCAGTGTTTGACTATATTCTGAGCAGTGAGAAAACCTGAAGTCATTTTCAGGTCCACCATTTCTTACTTCTTTTCAGTTGGGTCAAGTTTCTAAACTTTGTAAATCTCCGTTTTCCAGCTAATGAAGAGAAAATAGGATTCTACTAAGTCTCCTATCTACCTACTCCAGGACTTCTGTGGGGATCAAATGAGATGAGGCATGGGACAACGCTTCACAAACATTTGGTTAAAGTGTAAAATGTTTGCACCTGGCTATAAAGCAAGTCGTGTTCCCAGGCTGAAGAAACTCCAAGAAGTCGCTAGGGTGAGGAAGCTGGGTGTTGCTACGTGCCATCATTACCCGGCGCCCACAGTGGGGTAATGATGTTTCTGGGCTGGGCTGTGGGCCGCATTTTGCACCATGGGTCTTGGCAGTGTTGGCTGCAATTTGGTGGGGTGTCACTCTGGGGTGGTGGTGGGGCCTGTGTCCACTTGGGGGAAGCTGAGTGTTGGTCTGTGGGCGCTAGGTCTGTAGTGCCGTTTATTGTTAAATGGCCTGCTGCTAGGGAGAGGAAGCCGGGCGTTGCTACGTGACGTCATTACCCGCTGCCCACAGCCACAGTTTCCAGGCTGGGCTGGGCTGTGGGCCATATTTTGCGCCATGGGGTCTCGGCAGCAGTCAGCTGCAATTTGGTGGGTTGTTGCTCTGGGATGGTGGCGGGGCCTGTGTACCACTTGCGGGAAGCCCAGTGTTGCTTTGTGGGCACCAGGTCCACGGTGCCATTTCTTTGTAAATGGCCTGTGTGCATCACGGCAGCTTCTGCATTGAGTGTCTGCCCTGGTGGTCAGTGTGTGTCATAGTGACCAGTCAGACGGTTGGAGGGACACTTAGCATATTAGCCTGTTATATATATAGATCATTGTCTTCTATGCCTATTTTTCTACTTTCCTTTTGCCTTTTATTTCCTTCTACTTTAGGATGGCAAATAAAATGAACAAAAGGAAAATGGAAAAAGAAATTACCAAGCTTTACACACAGTACTTGAGCTGCCTGCTCCCCAATGAAAATTTCCTAATATCTGATAATTGTTTTTTCTCCCCACTAGTGTCTTAAAATAATGAGGAGAAATACACATAGGTTCCATAATTGTTTGATAATTATAATAAATAATCTTTGGTGAAATGTAAGCATTTTGAACACCTGTAAGAAGTATACATTGTATAAGACTTTAAATCCTGAGTCACCATCACTATACTAGAGATGGACAAACATGTTGAAAAAATGTAAGACCCTAAAAACAAACTTCTTAGCACAGTGAAGAATCAAAATTCTAAAAGTTAATACAGCTTTGAAATATAGCTGAGAACAGAAAAGGTCAGATGGCTTACAGATTATTAACAGCATTAGAAACAGGCTCCTGTGATGGCAAAAATAAATGCTGTTCCTACTTGTGGAAATCATAGGACAGAGATTGTTTGCCTAGTTTTTGACAAAGCTAAAAATGTGGTGTCAATAATGGTTGCTATGAAGAACTGGCCCAAAGCATCATTATTGAGCATAAAATTAAGTTTTTCTTAGGATCTGATCAAAGAAGCCTGAGATTTGTTAAGTAAGGAAGAGACAACTGATTATATGTCAAATATATTATGCTAACTTAAAAATTTTGCTTTTTAAATTTCTTATTTGCATTATATATAATCAATTAATTAGACTATTTTTATAAATAATTATTTTTCTGTAAGGTGAAAGATTAAAGTGTGGACAATGGTGTTTAATTCCTGACATATCTCAACCAAGGTACTTTTGGCCACCAGGTGGCAGCTATTAGCTTTACATGTAAAGTATGAAAATGAGCTATAGATCTAGAGGCTTTGCCCTTACAAATCTAAAAATGACAATGTAATAAATTATATTTAATTATTAAGTTACCAAGATAGTAAGTAATATTTTTCAAGGAGAAAATATAATATTAATTTGCCCATATAGCACCATCAAATTGTCCTTAGAAAATTTTCAGTTTGCAATGAATGATATAGACACAGTGATTTAATTTCCCTTATTTCTATTTGACTAGCATGTGAGGAATGCTGGATAGATTAATCCTGGCTGTATCCTGCAAAGGACATGTTTTTCTACTTCTTCATACATATTTTGGAAAGAATTGGAAAGAGATATATACTTATAGAGCCCTGGCTGGTGTGGCTCAGTTGGTTGGAACATCATCCTGTACACCGAAAGGTCACGTTTGATTCTGATCAGGGCACTATCTAGGTCATTGATGGCGAACCTTTTGAGCTCGGCGTGTCAGCATTTTGAAAAACCCTAACTTAACTCTGGTGCCATGTCACATATAGAAATTTTTTGATATTTGCAACCATAGTAAAACAAAGACTTATATTTTTGATATTTATTTTATATATTTAAATGCCATTTAACAAAGAAAAATCAACCAAAAAAATGAGTTCGCGTGTCACCTCTGACACGCGTGTCATAGGTTCGCCATCACTGACCTAGGTCGTGGGTTCAGTCCCCGATTAGGGTACAAACCAGAGGCAACAGAGCGATGTTTCCCTCTCACATCAATGTCTGTCTGTCTCTGTCCCTTCCTCTCTCTAAAATCAATAAACATATCCTCTGGTGAGGATTAAAGTATGAGCAAAATCCTTTTAAAATTAAAGTAGAAAATTATAAAATAGAAAAACACTTCAACTGCCAAATTTTGTTCAACTGGTGCTTAGCTTACCTACCCACCCACTAGGATATTTTGTTCACATTCACACTTAGTACTTAACGGTTTTACTCTCTGAAGTAGACATCTATCGTGGTTACTTGATCAAATCCCATTCTCCTTTCTTCTGGAAAGTCACCTTGATGTGTGTCTCTGCCCCTCACCACATTCAAGTATAACTTATTTCTCTGCTACATTCCTGCTTGAAGGCATCTGACTCATGACTAACAAAACCAGAACAAAACACTGTATCCCTTTAACCACACCATTATTGGTTTACAGAGAGCCTAATGATTCATATAGTAAATATTTTATTTCTTGTAAAGCACAAGTATTAAGAGGCCATGGAGTGAATATTTAGGCATTCTTAGAATTCAAATGTGAAAGATAAAGGCAAATAAACATTTCAAGTAGAAGTCCAAAGGTAAGTAACACAAAAGTGTACAAATTCAACGTGAGTAATTGGAATAACAAGAGTGAAAACTCTGAAAAGCATTGTGAACAGAGTCAATGTTTCCTCCATTTTTTAAAACAGAAAAAAGGCAATTAGATTAAAAGGCTAATTTTGATGCCAAATTAAGAAAATTAATAAGTCAACATTTTATTTATTTCCTAAAGAAGTCACCATACCAACCTTTGCTCATCATCTGGCCTCTTGATCAAATTGAAAAGTATGTGAAGAAGCTGATCTCTCTCTTTAGGCTCAGGATGCAGGCATGCTGTACACAGTATGAGGGGGATCAACTCCTAAAGAAACATGAAGGTGCAAAAAGTCAAAGTGAAAATGCAGTGCAGAATATTCTTTCTTTTCTCCAGAGTATTCTTAAATGGACATTTAAAGTGGACTAAACCTCAATATACAAAAGAGAACATTTTAATTTTGTAAGGTTAATATTCAACAGAAAACAATGAAACATATTTATGTGTTGGTTGTGCAGAAGGTGCTGATCACAATGTAATTAAGTTCCTCAAGATTCAACTAACCTTGTTTTCTTATCCTGTACTCTTCCCAAAGGTCTACTACTAGATAACATTCCATCTTACTACAATCTGATAAAGTAATTTTAAATTTGAAAGTATTTTTAAACAAAACTTGCAAAAGTTAACCATATTCTAAAACATAAAAAGATAACAGAAAATAAAGACAATTCTTCCCATTTCCACAAGAATAATATAATGTCTTAATATTAGATATAATTAATCATTTTGTATCCTTAGCACCAAACTGGTATCTAATTGAAAAGAAAAAGCTATTGAATGCTCTCAGTACTACTACAGAGTATCAATAGAAATGTTGAAATAAATTTTATGTTGAAATAAAAATTTTAAATAAATTTTTTTGTGGCACGTGTAATATGCAGAGGTAAATTCAGTATTTTGTAGGTAAGTAATATACAACTTTCTCTTCTCCAAGTAAATATTTGAAAATTAAAGTTGTTTCATATTTTGATTAAAGTAACACAAACTTCTAAAGTGTATTTAAAAGATATTAATGTTTCTCATTTTGGAAGGGATTTTCAAATATAATGAGAATAAAAGCCCAAAAGTGATAAAATATTTTTGGAGAGAAAACCTCTAAATTATAAAAATAATGTTTTACAAATATTTTTTAAAAATCAGTATGATATAATAAGGGCAGAATGATTACTACTCCCATTTCTCTTTCCCATATACCTCCCTGCACTCGCCAGCCATCAGCCTGGCTTCTGGCTGATCAGCGCTCCCCTGTGGGAGCACACTCACCAGGGGGCAGCTCCTGCGTTGAGCGTCTGCCACCTGGTGGTCAGTGTGCGTCATAGCAACCGGTTGTTCCACCGTTCAGTAGATTTGCATATTAGGGTTTTATTAGATAGGATTTTAAAATTATAATTACCTGGTATAAATCTTAAATTGAAGGTACAAAGATATAGATAAGAAAAGCTAATAATTTGAGAAGTTAAAGCATTTATTCTGTCATTTTCTATTTAGGCATGCCTGTATGTTTTAGATTAGTGAGTAATTGAAAAGTCAAAGAAATAAGTAATTGGAAAAAATAATTTTTCACTGGGAATAGGAGAGTATATATATATATATATGGATCCTACATTGTTAAGTAATGATAATTGGAAAAAATAATTTTGCACTGGGAATAGGAGAGTATATATATATATATGGATCCTACATTGTTAAGTAATGTTTTCACCAGAGGCTTAATATGGTGCTTGATGGATTAGTCATGATTTTGAAGGAGAAAATAAACAAACTTTTAAAATATTAGGGTAGGAGACCACTAATTCCAAAAACTATCCTAATCTTTAGAGTATTCCATTTAGGCTGCTAACAGCCAATGATACTAATGAGAGGACAAAGACATTGTATCATCAGCATATCCTACTGAGAGTAAACCCTTAAGGATGAAAAAGTAGTTATTCTAGAAGGTACTAAAAAAAGGATAAAATATTTTAACAACTAAAAATCAAGCAAGGCCCTAAATAATTTTATTTGTACTTTTGCTTATCTGATCTGTCTCTCCTGAGGGTTTTCTTGCTTCTTCTTAACTCTTCTTCCTACTTTCCTATTATTTCTACATACAGAGTAGGGCAAAAGTAGATTTACAGCTGTGAGTATGTAAAACAGAGTTTATTCCTTTTATTTAAAATATATTTTTATTTATTTCAGAGAGAAAGGGAGAGGGAGAGAGAGAAACGTCAATGATGAGATGGGGCTCCCCACTGGGGATCGAGCCCACAACCCGGTATGTGCCCTTGACTGGGAATCGAACCCGGGACCCTTCAGTCCACAGGCTGATGCTCTATCCACTGAGCCAAATCGGCTAGGGCAAACAGAGTTTATTCTTATATTATTATTTATTAATTGCTATATTATTTTCCATACAAATAAGTGTAAACATATTCTTGTTCCACCTTGTATATAGTCTTACATTATCTCGTTCCATTTTCTTCTAATTGCATTCCTCTTTAAAAATAAAGTTATAAAATATAAATATTTACTATAATTGCAAATACATACATTCACATTGTTTAAATACGTAGTACAATATTTAGCTTCTTCTGCTCAAACACCAGCATACCAATATAACTATGTTGCTGTTTATTCTGGTATCTACATTCTCTTTTCTTTTTGTGTTTTTTTTAAATCATGAGTCTTAGTGATCCTTAATCAAAGAGGAAGTTTATGTTGTACATGAATATAGAGAATCTTATAACTGAAATATGGCTGCAGACCTGCTAAACTAAGAACATTGGACTGAGAGCTAGAATTCCTACCTTGATTTACTCTTTACTACTAAAGAACCTAATGAAAATCACAAACTTTTCTGATTTTTATTATTTTTAAAAATATATTTTTATTGATTTCAGAGAGGAAGGGAGAGGGAGAGAAGAAACATCAACGATGAGAGAAAACCACTGATCGGTTTCCTCATACATGCCTCAAACTGGGGATCGAGCCCACAACCTGGGCATGTGCCCTTGACTGGAATTGAACCTGGGACCCTTCAGTCCGCAGTCCGATGCTCTATCCACTGAGCCAAACAAGCCAGGGCACTTTTCTGATTTTTAGTTTCCTCAAGTGAATCATAGGAATTAAGATTAGTGCCAAAATGGAAACTACTCCACATACATTCTGTAATTTCCTTTTCTACTGCTAATGAGATGGTTAATTTTTCCTTCTGAGATAAACGTTGGCTTCAAAAAGCCTTCTCAACACACCACTTATCAAAGTATTTCTCAACCAGCAGCTATTAGCAACCAATCCAAATTGACACATGGGAGGAAAACCACTTGCCAGTGCTTGTCCCCTTGAACTCTAAAATAGTGTGATTTTAGGGCTTTCAAAAAAAGTACTTTTCACTTTTCTGAATCACAAGTAGTAACAATTTATACTGCCATCTGCTTTTAAATATATATATTGCTTTCAGAGAGGAAAGGACAAACATCAATGGTGAGAGAGAATCATTGATTGGCTGCCTCCTGCACGCCCCCTAGTGGGGATCAAGCCCCATAACCCAGCATGTGCCCTTGACCAGAATCGAACCCGGGACCCTTCAGTCCACCGGCCGATGATCCGCTTTTATTTATTGCTGGCAAAATAACAATATATTGGGAAGTCACTGTCAATAATTTTTGGTTATTATTCCATGCCAGGAAGAATTGGGTACATAGTGGCACATTAATGGGTAGGGCAGTTTTGCATCAGTGTATAAATAATGTCAGATTGTCTCCTTCTCCTAAAGGAACATAGAGCTGACAAGAGGCCCAGTAAGTGAAGGTAGAAAAAAAGTGAAAAGAGAGGTCTGTCTCTGATACAGCCATCGCGTTTAACCAGTTATGACAGGTTTCAGCTATCCTAATTTCTCTATCATTCATTTATTTATTTACAACTTCTATTTGTACCACTCTTGAAATAATGAATTCTGTAAGTATGTATCTGCTATGCAGTATACTCATATTTACTGATTGTGAATTCAACTTTTTCAAGCCTCTGAAGTGTGAATATATCCATGTCAGAATTTATTCTGTATTTTCCATTTTCACACTATTCATAAATTTATACATTTGAATCAATATTCTCCCTTTGGTATCATTTCTCCAATTGAAGAAGTATAGTGGTTTTAAAAAACTTTCCTTATAATTCTGAATAAAAGATTTAAAAAGTGGTAGATGAATTTCCTTCAGGAAAAAAGGTGATAGTGGTTTAAAAACGTCTAAATGATTAACTATAAAAGAAATGTACTGAGAATACAATGTTAGATATTATATATAAAGGGTAAGAATTTTTCACATGAAAAGATTCTTAAGCATATTTGATTTAATGGTGCATGTTAATAATAGCCATGGTGAAAAAAAAACCCAAAAACCCATGGCTTTGGTATTTTCCCTTGACACAAAAAGTTGCTGTGTCCATTATTTCAAGGCAATAGGAATCTTAAATATTTTAAAACATGCTCTAGCACTTGATATTACTCAATAAAAGTGTACTAAAGTGAAAAATAAAATTAATCCCCTACTGATCATTAGAGAGGAAATCAGTGTAATCATATTGTAGAAGGTTTTCAACACTTTATTAGCATATTAGAAAAGATAATTCTAAGACTTTTAAAATTCATTAATCTAAAAGGTTTAGTAATTTGTACTTTACTCAGGGAAATGACTTTTGCTTTAACTATTTTGAGTTTTGCAATTTTAATGACAAAGCTAGTTCTCTTTATGAATAATTTTCCACCCCTTAAAACTTAGATTACCCATGGAATTTTATATAGATTAAATAGAAAAGGCTTTAAGCATTTTAATTCTCCTTTTGGTTTCACAAGTAAAACAAATTAACTTCTAATGATAATAAAGAAATCATTTTAGAGATAGTAAATGTCATTAGAGTTAATTTTATGCATATTTTTACTCAACTTTCTTAGTCTTATAAAAATTAATGTATGTTCAAATTATAGAATCAGAAGAAAACAAAGAATCTTAAAGGAACTACAACAATGTAATTAGATGGTGAGGGAGAAATAAAATAGGAAATGAGATCAAGCAAAATGTAACATTAAAAAAAGCAAGGAAATGTTAATAAGATAAAGGCTCTAAGGTCTGAAAGGAATAAAACAGAAAAGAAATATATTTAGCTAGGATGCCAAGGGAAAACGTTTTGAGTATTACAGTCAAGAAGTAACATTCCACAGTTCTAGAAGAGGAACACATTAATCCAATGAATTATGGTTCACTGTTCTACTAAATTATTTCCTATAACTCAAGCTTCAGTTAAAAATTTTAAATAGCTGTTATTTAAAAAATTTCCATATATCCTTTGACTAAGAATTAAGCAATAACAAATTATAGTTTAAAATCAAATACTGACTTAGATTTTCAGTTGAAACTTGTCAGATTGTTGGTGTACAGAAAAAATAAAGAACACAGAAAAGTCTCACCTCTGGAAAAATTCTACACTTAAATGGCTGCTAAAATATCTATACTTAGAATAACGAATATCTAGAATTCCTAGGGCTCAACCATTAGGAGGCATAAGTGAAATACTTAGATGACTTTAAAGCTGATACTGCTAAAAAGTATGTGATTTACTTCTAAAATTCACACACACACACACACACACACACACACAAGATAGGTAAGAAGATGGACCAACCTTATCCATTTTATAACTATCGGCTTTCTCAAAACACTGCTATTTAACATTGAATTGGAAGTCCTATCCACACCAATTAAGCAAGAGTTTTTGGAAAGGAGGAAGCAAAAATATCTCTATTTGCAGATAACATGATTCTATGTATAGAAAATCTCAGACTCCACCAAAAAAACTATTACAGTTAATAAACAAATTCAATAAAGTTGCAAGTCAACATGATTACCAATTTTGTTCCAGCAATAAACAATGTGAAAAGGAAGTTAAGGAAACAATTCCATTTATAATAACATGCAAAAGAATAAAATACCTAGAATTGAATTTAACTAAGTGAAAAACTTGTGTGCTGATGCTCAGCCAACGTGGCTCAGTGGCTAAGCATCAACTTCTGAACCAGGAGGTCACAGTTCAATTCCCAATCAGGGCACATGCCAATGTTGCGGGCTCCATTCTTCCCAGTAGGGGTCATGCAGGAGGCAGCTGATCCATGATTCTCTCTTATCAGTGATGTTTCTATTTCTCTCTCCCTCTCCTTTTCTCTCTGAAATCAATAAAATATATTAAAAAACACTTGTGCACTGAAAACCACAAAATGTTGCAAAAAGTAATTAAAGACATAAAAAAGTGAAAAAAATTCCATGTTCACTTAATGCTGTTAGAATGGCCATACTCCCAAAGTGGTCTACAGATTTAGTACAATCCATATAGGAATTCCAGTGACCATTACTGCAGAAATAAAAGCCGAGTATCAAATTCAGGTGGAACTGCAAGGGGCCTTAAATTAATTAACAATATTGAAAAAGAAAACAAAGTTGGAGGACTCATAGCTCCCAATTTCACAATTTACCACAAAACTATCTATCTAATCTAATAAAAGAGAAACATGCAAATTTACGTACCTACACTATACCCACAAGCCACGCCCACCAGCCATTCAGGAGCGAGTATGCAAACTAACCCAACTAAGATGGCGGTGGCCACGGAGCTGGAGTGAGCAGGAGGCTTGGGTTGCCCCTGGCAATGGAGGAAGCCAAACTTCCCGCCTGCCCTGCCGGCCCTGAGCTCTGCTCAAAGCTACAAAGTTTCAATTATAGAAGATAATTAAATCCCAGATACCTGCTTCCAGCCCGTGGCCTGCCTAAAAATGGCCCTCAGCCCCTCACCCAGGCTGGCCAGGCATCCCAGCGGGACCCCCCCACCCTGAAGGGGCTGTGGCCAGCCTGCAAACAGCCATCATCCCCTCACCCGATCCCCTGGGGAGTGGGCCTAAGCCAGCAGGTGGACATCCCCTGAGGGGTCCCAGACTGCGAGAGGGCACAGATCGGGATGAGGGACCCCCCCAAGTGCACAAACTTTTGTGCACTGGGCCTCTAGTATATAGATAATAGCAATAAAAACAGTAATGCAAATCAGGTGCATATCCTACCACTTTTGTATCTTTCCTTCCCATTACTATCTATGACAGAAAGAACTGCTATGAAATAACTCTAATATGCAAAGTGCCCTCTCAGGAGTTCGACTCACAGGGAGTTTGATCACTTACTATGACGAGCGCTGACCACCAGGGTGCAGCACAGAACAAAGGGAGGCCCCGGCCGGCAGACGCTAGGGACTTTAACCGTGCACGAATTTCATGCACTGGGTCTCTAGTGGTAAATAAAAGTGTAGTACAGGCATAAGAATAAACTTAAAGACCAATGGAACAGAACTAACAGTCCAGAAATAAATCCAAAGATGTACAGCCAACTGATTTTTATTAAAGGTGCCATGACCATTAAATAGGGAAACAATTTTCTCTTCAACAAATGGTGTTGGGACAACTGGATAACCATAGGAAAAGAATAAAGTTGAACCGTCTGCCTTATTCATATGTAAAAAATAACTCAAAATGGATCAATGATCTAAATATGAGAGCTAAAGCTATCAAACTATCAGAAAAAAAAACATAAAAGCAGGTAAATATTCTTGACCTCAGATATGGCAACAAATTCTTAGACTTGACACCAAAACATATGCAACAAAAGAATGTGAAAGACATCCTATAGGATGGCAGAAAATATTTACAAATCATATATGCGATATGGGCTTAATATCAAAAATTGTAAAAAAATCTTACAACTCCAAAACAAAGACAATCCAATTTAAAAAAATGGGCAAAGAACTGGTAAGAATATATCAGAAACTCATAAAATTTATTGCATATGGGATGGTGTCACAGGGATAGAAGAATAGTTTTTGTTGTATATCTTTATTATATTTAAATAATGTTAAACAATGTGAACATATAACTTAATCAAAACTTAAAACAAAACAGGTTTTTAAGTTTTGTTTTATGTACTTAATTAGCTAGGATATTACTATGACCAATTGGTTTACTGAAGGATATTTTAATTGTATTTACATACCAATAAAAAGGCTTATACTGAAAGAAAATATATAAATCTTGAGAAAATTTTAGAAATCAAAATTTTAATCCATCAATCACAAGACCTTTTTGAAAATACAGATTTAAAGAACTAAGGTAAAATATTAAATAAAAGTAATCCAATATCAAATGATAAAGTGAAATAAAAATTTTGTCCTTTGATGCCCTGGCATTGGCTTCAAAGCAAATCAAGTTATACTTCATTATTTACCAACTTAATTTTGAGGGAATAAAACTTTGGTATACTATAAATGGTAAATTTTCTGATACAATAGAATGAGATACAAATAATTCAATAAACAAAGATAAACGATCAATTCTTCATGAAATTATAAGCACATATTTTTTAAAATATAGAAAACTTAAAATTAGTCATGAAAGTAAACATTATACCACAAATAAAATATGTTTGTACATGTGTATGTATGTGCACATATATTTTATATATATCTGATTACTGATGATGCAAGTTTATAAATACTTCATGCAGTACAATCAGGTTTTAGTGGTAAAGTATTTTATGATAAAAAAGGAAAAAATAAAAAAGCTTATACTGCATCTCATAACAATTAGGTTTCTGTGATATTTTAAAAATCACATTAAAAAAACACAGAAAAGGGATGCAAACATTAATGCATTGCATGGATTATGTTACAAGCTGAAAAAGGAAAAGCTCAAACAGCATTCTGACAGGCAGAACTGCAAATCAATCTGAAATTGGACACTGATCCTTCAAGACATAGAAAATCTTCCATGCTTATTAATATCTCATGACTATAGGTAAAATAAAACCATCAGCAAGAAAAGCCATTTTATCTTTTTTTAATGAAAAATACCTAAAGGAATAAAAAAATCTAAAGCTCTACAGATAACTTTTCTTGAGGATCAGTACAAATTTCTTGTGCTTAACAGATAAGGATAAGCTCTATATGGGTTTTGCCAATGCACTGTGTACCTATCATACTGTAGGTCCCATGAATTATGATTGAAATCAGTGGTAAACATTAAGAAGATAACAGAAGAAAATTATATGGTACATTCTAAAATATTCCTAACCCATTTTTTATAAAATATTTTATAAACTGGACATTGATTTAATAAACTTAATAATTCAAATAAGTAAATTTGTTTGCAAATAAATCATTTACTGTCATTTAAATGAGGTTACAATAACTTTTCATGGCTAAATATAACTGTGAAGATAACTTTCTACAGTACTTATGGCTCATAACATAGCCATAGCCTATGTATACTAAAATATACTTCCTACTGTATTTTGGATATTTAAAGCATTTGTCAGTAACAGGTTAGCTATAAGAAAAACAAAAATGATACTTTCCAAAGTTATTGTAGTCAATATTATAACTATCCTATCATCATCATAAGACAAGTGTGGTTATTGCCAAACAAAGACAATAAAACTAATATTTATAATGGGTAACTATAAGTACATTTAAGAAAAGAGATACATTTTCAGTCTCTGTTAATTTTCAGTACAGAGTGTCTATTTCTGTAGACATACCAAGCAATCATATCAAGAGCAGAGATTAATTAGTTAACTGGTAATATAAAAAATGGACAGCGTTCATGGCACAAAATGGACCTACAGTAATAGTTAGTGTTGCAGAAGCTAATGATGCTTTAAGCAAAATTGAAACAACATGAATACCATGCAGTTTTACTGAACTCACCTGACAGAGGTGTAAAACCATTCTCTAGGAGCAGAGATGCATGCACAAAAGTAAGAATATGATTGCAAGTAATAGACTTTAACAAAATAAAAACATAACACTAAACATCAAAATGACAAAGAATGGACAATATGATGAGATTACTAGGATGAAATATTTTAATGTGTCTCACCTCTCTCTTTGCTAATAGCACGTTAGGAACAATGTGTGGTAGGCAGCGTCCCAGCATTAACATGACACTTTGTTCACTGTCTGCAATCCGAGACACCTAGAAAACGAAAAGAATTGATAAATGATGACAGTGGAGAACTTCTTTGCATGATGGTACTTAAAGTTCATGCTTTAAACCTTGCCACCTCTCTCTAACCGGTCTGGCTCAGTGGATAGAGCATCGGCCTGCAGACTGAAGGGTCCCAGGTTCGATTCCGGTTAAGGGCATGTACCTTTGTTGCGGGCACATCCCCAGTAGGGGGTGTGCAGGAGGCAGCTGATCAATGTTTCTCTCTCAACGATGTTTCTAACTCTCTATCCCTCTCCCTTCCTCTCTGTAAAAAAATCAATAAAATATATATTTAAAAAAAAACAAAACCTTGCCACCTCTGTCCCAAACACACATCCAAAATGATAACTTATGATGATGATGATGGTAAACAATAACAATTGTGTTCCCAAACAAGATAAACATGAATGGATCAAAAAGCAGTAAGATTCAAGGATGAAGACAAAGATGCTTCAGTTCTGGGAACAAGCAGGGATGTAGCTTCAATAGTTTTTCTTTTGTTCTTGAAAAGATGCCAATAAAGCTATAATCTTTGCCTAAGGAGACAGTTTATATAATGAAGCTGCATACAAGGGAAGGCCCAAGGAGGCTAACCTTACAATAAGGATTGCTAGAATCGCATCCAAACCACCCTCCAGCTCTTTTGTATTCTTAATGACATTGTGGGACAGAAGCCTAGGAGAGGTCAAGTGGAATCAACTATAAAACAGCTAGAAAGGGAGAGGTAAGTATAAAGATAGGAGAAAAAAAAAATTAAATACCCTCTCCAGATGAGTCTACAACAGCTATTACAACGCACCTGAAGAAAACTAATCTGAAAGTTAATGAACTCAGCAAAGACAATCATTCCTAGTGAAATAAAAATAATGGAGTAATCTAAAAATAACTGAAATATAAACAATATGTACAGTTACATTGGTTTTCTGAATTATACCAAAGAGAGGCATATAACCATATGTTAGACATAACAAATTAAAAATAGACTGCAAAAAATCACTTTAACACTAAACAAAGCTTTAATCCAAAAAATAGAAATAATCAACTACTGTCCTTAAAAGTTAAATATTTTAGGAACTATTTCTTAAAGCATTATTTTAAATAATAGATTTGCATTTGAAATAGTCTTATCACAGCTGTTTTTGAATGAAATGCTAAGAAAAACTGAATGTTTTAAGACGGTTGCAAGAATATATGGTGCGGCCCTAGCTGGTCTGGCTCAGTGGATACAGCGTCAGTCTGTGGACTGAAGGGTCCCAGGTTTGATTCCGGTCAAGGGCACATGCCTGGGTTGCGGGCTTGGTCCTCCGTGGGGGGCATGCAGGAGGCAGCCAATCAATGATTCTCTCTCATCATTGATGTTTCTATATCTCTCTTCCTCTCTCTTCCTCTCTGAAATCAATAAAAATATATATTTAAATAAAAAATATATATAGATGGTGCAATTTACCTCTGATCCTAAACGACTATCTGCTGACATTCGACAAAAAGAGAGTAGTGCTTGGTGGAAAGCAGGAGACAACTTCCTAGAAGAAAATATTGGATGAAAAGAGGACATTGTTACCACTGGTATTTAAGGAGAAAGTAACATGTTATAACTCTCATTACTGTGTTAATCCTACCCTACAAATGTTAAATGGATTTCTCAGCCACCAATGACTTGAAAGATACCTCACTGCAGAATTATCCAGGGGGGTAGGGGGAATCAGCAATAACTGCTGATCTTAAAATAGCTTGATGCTATGTGAATGTACAGCCCATAAATGCCAGTGGATCAAACCTGAGGTAGTATAGCAGGTGAATGACTACAGAAAATATCGCAAAATGAGAACTTTTTTCTCCCCAGTTTTCGATGGTCCCAGAAGGGTAAACAGGGGATATAAAGGTTGATCTGGTGTGTGGCCAAGCAGAACTAAAGTTTTGCAGATCTATACGGTGATAACAATAAACCTTAATGTTAGAGAATAAAAGAAGTAAAATTTAAGGTAAGTGAAGAAGAACCTCATTCAACATTCATGGTATATTTTAAAGTATTTTTTTGTAATTGAAAATATTAGCCTATTTATGTTTTTAAAACAAGATTGGTCTTCATACATAGTAGTATTTGTAAAATTATGACTATGATTTGTACTTTACATGCTCAGTCACCTTTCTTCAGAGAGTGACTTCTGAATATTAAAGAAGATATATGAGAACACTACTAACACTGAAGAACTACTACGAATGCCATTATTGTTGAGTATCAGAACATATTTTTTATGATTATATATTATCCATATTAAAATAAATGCACACTATTTTAACTCTGTAAGCTCGATAACACCTAAAGAAATAATATACCTAGTTGGTACACAAAAAGTTGTGGTTCATGAGTGGAAAGCTTTGCTTAAAAACAAACCAACCAGCCTGGCTGGCGGTTGAGCATGGACCAATGAACCAGGAGGTTAGGATTTGATTCCTGGTCAGGGCACATGCCTGGGTTGTGGGCTCGATCCCCAGTAGGGGGCATGTAGGAAGCAGCCAATCAATGATTCTCATCATTGATGTTTCTATCTCTCTCTTCCTCTCCCTTCCTCTCTGAAATCAATAAAAATATATTTAAAAGAAAAAAAAACAACAACCAAACACTTCTCACTAACAAAGAGTATCTACCTATAAGTTGTGCTTTCCTATTATATCCCAATATGGGGTATAATATCCTTCTGTTCAATAGGAGGAGGAAGCATGACTTTGTGGTTCACAATGCAGCATAGGATATGTGTGAGGATTAAATAAGTTAACATACACAAAACATTTAGAACTGTGCCTCACATTTTAAAGAGTTCAATAAATAGTCCTTCCTTAAAACTTTTTCACATTATAATCTAAACAATTTTTAAATTATATTTTGTCTCCTTCACTAGAAAACACGATCATGAAGGGTAAAGACCACGCTTTTGCCATCTGAGTTCAATCACTGCAATCCAATAAAAATTAAATAAATGAATTAAGGGACTATTAATAATATGCTATTAGTAATGGAAGCAGACAGAGGAAAAAGGACTAGAAGCAAAAACTATTCCCTCTTTATCACAGGCAACTATGCAGTACCAAAACCTCTTCTGAGTCTGACAATGCTTGAAGAATAGAGAAAAGGTAGAACACATGGGGTAAAGTGTTTGCAGTACATAGTAACATACATACTATTTATGGGTTTAAGTACTTAGCTAAGATAGAACCTATCCTATTTATGCTTTTTTGCCTCTTTAATATACGTTAACTTAGTAATTAGTTTGTGATATCCCTTTTAGTGACATGTACTCTGCTATGTGTTAATGCCAATGTAAAAATCAATGCATCTGATCTGCAAAAGCAGTTCAAATAAGAACTGAAGCTTTTCCAGTTTGTCAATGTACTAACTAGCTGAAAGATACATCTCAAGATACAGGATGCATACTAACCTATTGGGTTTATCAAAATGGACTGTGTTTTTACTTGATGAAGAAGAAGATGGCATTCCTTCTCTTTCTCTCCTCGGTAAGGAGTTTGGGAAATTCTCTTTAGGAATAGTGGAGTCAACTTCATCTGATGTAGAAGGATGGATATCCTTGTTTTTCCCCTCGTCTGAACTATTTGTAACTGGTTTCTGTCCACTGTCCTCAGAGTCTTTGTGAAGAGACTGATCCAAAGAAGGTTGAACAGAGTCACAAATTACTGGGATAGCAAAGTGTTCATTTTTGAGAAAGTGCATTTCACTGTAGAAAGAAAGGGAAATGATGAGACAATTGTACTTTCCAAAACATTGGCAATAGCATAAACCTTATAATGGGTTTAATGCCTTAAAATGTAACATAACATAAAATTATTTGGCAACAGATTAATCTTTTCTGCAGCATATATACTGATGCTTCATATACCTGAAAGCTATAAACTTTTACCAAAGAAGCATAAAAATGGCCTATAAAATGCTCTGGATTAACATTTAACTATTTCTTCATTTGTAAAATAGGGATAATTCCATCTAAGCCACAGGATTAATATAAGAATTAAATGATATAATGAATGAGAGATGTGTAAAATACTAATGTGAAGGAGTTATTTTATTGATATTGACAGAACTCAGGGGAAATAAAAAGTATCTTATTCTTTGGTTCTAAGACATAATTGATTATAAGGTCACTACATTGGTTTAATAACTTTTTGGGGGGAAAGGGCATATTAAATGTACAAAGCAATTATAAGACTTTCAAAAGTATTCTATATAAGGAAAGGCTAATATGCAAATTGTCCCCTTGACTGGGAGTTTGACCGGGAATTCGACCAGGAGTTCAACCAGGGGGTGGGGCCAGCTGGCCAACTGCCTGTGGTCCCTCCCCAAGGCAGGCCCAGTGGGCCAGCCGGACCCCACCTGTGCACGAATTTGTGCACCAGGCCCCAAGTTATAATGTGAAAAATTATGTCTGACAACTAAAATGTTATTTTGTATATTTATATAATCTTATATAATAATAAAGTTAAGATTTTTTTAAAATGATGATTAAGTACTAACCTTTCAAGTCTTCTGATTTGTTCCATCAAAGACCACTTCTCACTATTTAATAAACTAATTTTATCTTCTAATTTCTGTACTAGTAAGGAGTTCTAAAATCAAAACAGGAGAAAAAAAGAACCTCAAGATCTCATAGTAAGGTTTTACACATTTTAAATACTTTTTGTGGACTTGACTAGTTAGTATCACTCACCTCTACAGTCTGAGGAGTTTCAAGGGGTGGAGGAAGGTTGCCTAAAACTGGTGTAAGTGCCTCTAATTCATCTTCTTCTACTCCACTGGCAACATCCACAAGGTCTTTTCCAGACACTTGATGATTTCCAAAATCTCGGTAGAGTTGCAATAAGTCTGGAGGTTTTGGAATGTTTAATCCTACATCATCCCACAATTCAAAATCCTAAAAGATAAAAGAAAAAAAAAAATCTGAGGCCATTTTATTCTGCACTTTTGAGATTTATTTTACTCTTTATTGCTAATGTCTTGAAAACCTAACATAATCATATTTTTGTTATAATGTTAGAGCTTTATAAAGTTCCAGAGCAATCAATCACATGCAAATACACTGTCCTACCATTTTCTTGTCCACTAATACATCAGAATTTAGTATTAACTTGATATCTTATAACTTATAATATAAATTCCTTTGAATGTCCTAAATATGATACTGATACTCTCAATTCTTTGAGGGCTTAATAAACGATGGAAATAGTTATTATTGAGGTTAAATCTGAGGCAGATATAACATAGGTATTAAAAATGGGAGCTTTGGAGAAAATCAGACCCATGCATAAAATTCACATGTCTCCACTTATTATTGTTACAAATGAATAAGAAACTTGAACAGGTTATCTGTAAGATTAGTATAATACCTTTTAGGGTTTTATTAAGGATAAGATAAAAAGATATATTAAAGCAGTAACACAATGCTTGGCTTACAACAAGAACTAAACAGGGAAAAAGGAGACACATATAATACTTTAAACAATAAAAAGTAAATAAATAAGAAAAAAGGAACTAAACAAATTTAATCTTTTAAAAAATTGAGATGAATATTATACATATTATTCAAATGTCCATTTGTCCATCTATATTCATCCAATATTTATTAGATATCCACCCTTTGCTTAAAATCAGAGATAAAGTATTGTCACCATTCAGAGAATTTGACGGTTAAAGAAAAGGGACATAAAGATACAAGGAGAATCTAAAGTATCACCAAAATATGATTGAAGCACTGCCAAGAATTCAGAGAAAGGAGTCAATTTCTGTCCTGGGTGGGGGTAAGAAAAGGTTTCTGGAAGTTGATGATCTGTCCACTTTCTTGGAAAAGGTTTTGGTATTGATGAGGCAGATGGCAATGAAAGCAGAGGGGAACTAATTATTTCAGAGATAAGAGGAAGAATAAGCAAAAACAGAAAGCTCTGAAGGAAGCAGGTATGTCCAGGAAGATGCAAGCCCTTTTGTTTATATATGACTAAAGGCCCAGTGCATGAAAATTTGTGCACTGGAGGCAGGGGGAGGGGTTCCTCAGCCTGGCCTGCACCCTCTCACAGTCTGGGAGCCCTCAGGGGATGTCCTACTGATGGCTTAGGCCCGCTCCTCTGTGGGAGGCAACCAGGCTGATCAGGAGAAGGCACCGCCCCCATCACCCTGCTGCTGTTGCCACTGGCTGCGGTGGCTGCAAGGCCTGAGCTCCGGGCCTCGCAGCGGCCAGGCTCATGGCTGCCTGAGCCCCGGGCCTCGCATCTGCCTGAGCCCATGGCTGACATGAGCCCCAGGCCTTGCAGCCGCTGTGGCTTTGTCCGAATGGACGTCTGGAAGACATCTGCCCTAATTAGCATATCACCCTTTTATTAGTATAGATTATAATGAATAGGCAAAAGATAATGTGAGGAGGAAGGCAGCAAAAAAGCTAAAAAAAAGCTGAGAGTGGTTATAAATTTAGGGTTAGCAAGAAAGGAAAAGCAGAAGGCAAGAGAGAGGTCTGATATGAAAAACAGGGAGAGATTAGGGAAGTGATAATAAGGTGTAAAAACAGATGTAGTGTGAGTAAGACCCTGACAAGGTCTGGAGTGTGGCAGTGGAGCATGGCAATTTCCTACAGTGGAGGATAGAGCCATGCTACCAGGAGCCAGGGAGCATCAGGTATTAGATTGTGAAATGTGCCATTATCTACATGGAAAATAGAGGAAACAGGGTCCTCAGTGAGCAGACAAGTTTTATTGAAGGCAAAAATGATATTCTGAGAAGCTGAAAATATACAAAGTTTATTTATGATTAAATAAAAGTTTCAAAGAGCGCAATAGAAAAGGAAGTAAACCAGTCATAAACTAAAGAACTCGCAGGAGGGAAGCAAAGAGCAGTATGACAATGATTGTATGCAGATAAAAATATGAGAAAACTAGCCTATATAATAAAGAGGTGATATGCAAATTAACCCTCACACCCTCACAAGATGGCTGCCTAGGACCAGGCTGGCAGGGGGGTTAGTGAGGGACGACCAAATGACTGAACAAGCAGGCTG
>NW_005370700.1:1049420-1056469 GCF_000412655.1 Myotis brandtii
GGGATGTCCGACTGCCGGTTTAGGCCCAACCTCCGGGATCGGGCCTAAACCGGCAGTTGGACATCTCCCGAGGGGTCCTGGATTGGAGAGGCTGCAGGCTGGGCTGAGGTGACCCCCCCCGCCCACCACCATGTGTGAATTTCATTTACCGGGCCTCTAGTCAATAAATATTTGTTGAGTGTGTTATTAATGCAAATACAGAGATGAACAAGAGATTATTTTAACATCAAGGAGCTTATAGCCTAGTCAGGGAGACAAGAGATAATTCCAGGTGCCATTAACAGGATAATGATAGAAAAGAAAATAGGATAAAAAGTCATACATTTTGCCAGAGTATGGGGAGTGAGGGCTTTAGATAGCACTAGTTTCAGTTCAATTGAAATTAGTACTAAATGTTGCCTAATGGTCAAAGAACAGGTATTGATAAACACTACCATTGCCTTTCTTAAAGAAAAACAACAACAAAACTTTACTGAGGTATTATTAACATACAATGAACTGCACAAGTTAAAAAAATCCACAAGCTAATTTAAAATGTACTATTTGCTAAATTTTGACATATATACACCCCTGAATAGATCACCACAATCAAGAAAATGAACTTGTTCACTCCCAAAGTTTTCTTGGACACCTTTTCAATCCTTACCTCTTATTCCTCACACCCGCCCTGTTCCTAGGCAAATACTATTCTGTTTTCTTTACATTCCTTTCCAAAATGTGTGCCTTTCATTTCTTTGTCTTGCCTTCTATTGGCTAGAATCTTCAGTATGATGCTCAACAGAAGTAGTGAAAGCTGTTATCTTTGCTTTTTCCCTCATGTTTCACCATTTAAGTATGATGTTAGTGACAGCTTTTCCATAAATGTCTTTTATGAGGTTGAGGAAATTCCTTTCTATTCCTAATTTCTTTAAAGTTTTTAGGGGGACCAGATGTTTGTGTCAAATGCTTTTTCTGCATGTTCTAAGATGACTATATAATTGTCTTCTCTTTTCCCTTCTTCATGTAGTGAATCACAGTGACAGATTTTTGGATATTAAATCAACCTTACATTTTTTGGATAACCCCTTTGGTCATGATGTATTAACCATTTTTTTTTACATATTGTTGGATTTGATGTGGTAAAATGTTATGTAGAATTGTTGTAGGCGGGAGACCAAGATGGCGGCATAGGTAAACACCGGAGACTGCTGCCGCAAACAACCACTTCAAAAATACAACTAAAAGACGGAACGGACATCACCCAGAACCGCAGGAAGGCTGGCTGAGGAGAGACTCTTCAACTAGAAGGAAAAATAACAGCACACCGAGGCTCAGAGGAGGCGCAGTGTGGAAAATACTCAGGTGCGGAGGTGCGCGCGCAAAGCGGGCTGGTGGCTGAGAGCGCGGTTGTCGTTTTCGGTCAGGGGGGAGTCTCAGACTCTGAGCTCCAGATACGGGCGAATCGCTGGGGACTCGGACCCAAACGGGAGAAGCGGGAGTGTCTGGCATCAGTTGGAAGGCAGCTTTCCCTCCGAGGTTTGCAGCGGTTCCGGGGGTTCTGAGAAGCAGAGCCTCTGGGAACGGGACTGAGAGGGGCCATAACCGCTCCCTCCCCCCGCCCTGTTGATCCCGCCCCGCCCAAGCCCTGCGCAGAGCCATTATAATACTTCAATAAAGATTTAAATAAATAAATAAATAAATAAATAAATAAATGTGGTTCCTATTCAAACAGATACTATTTATATTCACACTCTCATTCAAAATATTCTTATAACTGCTGTTATCTACTTACCATCTTAGTTATTATAGAGCTATTAAAGAGGTTTTTATAAGTATACATTAACTTGTACTACTAAATAAACGTATAAAGGGAAAAATAATCTAGCACACTCTATAAATACATGCAAATATGAGTAGATTATATTTTCTACTTATAAGTTGTTAAAAGTTACCTGGAAAGAATGATGTCTTTTGTATAAAAAGAAGAAATCTATAGGTCAAATAGAATACTAGACTGGGTAGGCAAGGAAATGTTGTGTTTGGTAACTAACCTTATAGAAGTTTACTATATGTATAACAAACAAATTAAAGAAATAAAAGAGAAAAATACATTTTAAGTTAAAAAGAAAATAATTCACTGTTAAAAAAATAACTGTACCTGATCATCATTTTCATCTGAAAAGGTTATAGATGTAAGCTTGTAGTTATTCTTCAATAAAAATTCATTGACTAAGAAGTTTAGAGCTCTCTTTTCAAGAGGTTTGATTGGCTCCTGGAGGCAAAATAAGATAAAATACCATAAGTTTTCCTCCTTCAATATTTGTGCTACCATTTTATGTGGATGATACTTTTAGAGCTGTCATTCACCCACCTGAATTTCAGGACTTGATTTGTAATTTTTTCGTTCCTGTAAAGGAACTTCATGTTCTGGTGGGAGAAAATATAAATAATATTTTACTATTTTACATTTGGAAATATCTCAGCTACTTCTACATTGTCAAAAAAGGAAAAGTCGCAAAAAATTTTATGTACACCACCTGCAGCCTTTGTCAGGTTGGCTCGGAGGGCCTGAATGGTCTCCTTGGCTTTCCGTAGTTCAAACTCCAGGACTGGACAGGGATTTGGAATAAACACACACAGGCATCCAACCAAGGAAAGGGAAACAAAAATAAAAAAAATAAAAAGCAAAGATGGGTATGAAAAAAAAATACAATTTGTATTGAAAACAGAAAGCATGCAATCTTTATGAAACTTGTGAACGCATGCAGCAGAGTTGATTAGCAAGCAAACTGGTGAATGTTTTCCATAGTTTTAGAATTCAGGGGACTACTGATAAAATGTTCTAGCTGTCTGACAAGGAATGGCTCTATTTAAAAATAAAACCTATGGCATAATCTCATCTAGTAAATAAAAATATTAGTAATGTGGGTGCTTCTGTCAGTCTAGGTAAGAAAATGCAATGAAATGTTCTCAGATTATATAATTTTAGGGGAAAAGATAAAAATTAGATGAAGTCCAAGCAAATATACTTAAGGAAAACCTCAGAATTAAAAAGAAAAAGGGCCTGGCTGGTGTGGCTCAGTGACTGAGCATCGACCCATGAACCAAAGGTCACCAGTTCGATTCCAGGTCAAGGAACATGACCGGGTTGCAGGCTTGATCTCCAGTTGGGGGCGTGCAGGAGGCAGCTGATAAATGACCCATGTTTCTCTTTCATTGATGGTTCTATCTCTCTGTCTCTCTCCCACTCTCTCTAATGGTAGTGTTTATCAATAATAACCTGTTCTTTGACCATTAGACAACATTTAGCACCTCCTGCATGCGTCTGGACCAGGACTGGGGCGGGGAGGAGCATACAACCGAGGTACATGTCCTTGACTGGACTCGAACCCAGGACCCTATGGTCTGCAGGCTGATGGGCTAGCCACTGAGCCAAACCGGCTAGGACTAAAAAAGGTATCTTTAATGCATTATCTAGAATAATGTTTTAAGTCAATATAAAAAAATGTTAGTGAATGTATCACTTCATTAAGATGTTGAAGGAATAAATATTTTGTTGGGAAGCATATAAATTTTTCTACACACAAGTAAGTGTATGTATTTTATAAACATGTTTAGGTATGTTAAATATATATCTTAAAAAAAATTTCTAAGGGTTTATTTTAGGTTTCATTTTCAGCCAAAGGGTGTAAATAGTTTGTCTTTTAATTTTAATTAAGGTTATTCTAAGGCAAAAGATTGTGTACAGTTCTAAAAATGTAGCTATCTAAGGATACTAACTAAAATTAGAGTTTTCAAAGTTTCTGATAACTCCTAAAATAGGTATTTGTTTATGTTAAGAGGTACTAGTGAAACTCAAAAATTTCTCCTTTTACCAGAGCTTGATTATAAGATAAACATTAATGCTGAGGAAACATTTTAATAAGCTCTTTAAAATGTTTCATCATGAACAAGATTTAACTATGTCTTAACTGGTAATTTTCTTTAAAACATATGAACACTGCTCAAAATATAAATAAAGTCATTTCAGTAAAGTAAACCTCTAGAAAAATTAAGTCATCTTTGTCACAACTAAATATTAAGAAACTATAGTATGTAAATAGTTCTGCATAAAAACTAGCAAATTTAAATATGCAATTTTTTCCAAATTGACTAATAAACAGAAAAAATAATATGGCAAATGAGATGCTACCAGAGACAACAAAGCTATAAAAATATATGGAAAAATCAGGATTCACTCAGTTTGCAAATTTTCATTAAAAACTTAAGATGTAACTGAATCACATCTAGTACATGAGGCCAATTATTTTGATGCACAGAATTTCACTGCAACATGGAAACACAACTAAAAACAGATGACATGTATGTACTATTTCTCATTTGGTAATCGGCAATGCTGATGTGCAAACATTTCTGTGCCATGAAGTTAAAATATTTCCCCTAAAACTTACACTTCTGGAAACTCTTAGAGTTTGTGTTTAAAGTTAGACTGCACACATTTAGTGTGTAAGGTTAAGTACAGAATAGGTTTACTTTTCTTTTTAATTTCAAACTCTTAAGTAATTGATTTTGATTTAAAAATACTTAAGTAAAAGTAAAATGAGTGTACATATTATTATGCTTTCAGTAACACAATTTTAAGATATATTACAGAACAATTGCAGATCAGGAATGCCTTGCACCAGAGACAGAAATATGAAACGAAATAAATGAAAAAAAAAATGGTTAGAACACAAACTGTGAAAAACTCAAATTCAACTGGTGAAAGTTTAGGTGACCAAAAGCAAAACACTTAATGATCAAGGCACAGAAAGCCATAAAAACCCATGTCAGACGGCAAGAATTTAGATTTTTATGCACATCTATATATATACACTGCCAAATGCCATTAAAAGTTACCAATGCTTTGAAAAGATAGTGCTTATCAAAATGAATTCACTCTGCTGCATGTTTCTTAGTATACGCTATAAATTTTAAAAGACAGAGGCATATCTTTGAAGTTATAGCACATCTCTATAAAGGCACAGTATGATAAATTAACTACAGCTACATGAGAAAGTTTAACAAGGAAGGTCTGAACAGCTATATACATATATGAATTTGTCTATTTAAAAAACATTAGCTTAAAGCTCAAAATTATCATGTAAACAGATACACTGAACCAAACAACCTTCAAGAATTTTTCAAATATAATTCTTTATAAAAGGAATTGTATGTATGAGGATGTGTATGTTTTTAAAGAACACGGTAGGAACCAACGAACAATCTGCTCACTCCACCATCACAACCCTATAATAGCCCAACACTGCTGAATGCAATTTTATTGGAATTAAAGTAATAACTGAAAAGATGTATGTATATTCTAATAATGCATATTACAATCTTACCAAAATATTAATGATTAAGTCAGTATAAGCAACTCAAGATTAGTTAAAACAGTTATTTTCCAACTAGGGTTGGATAATCCTGATAATCGGAGGTATTTAAATGCTAAAAGATCATGCTCTCATAACTTGGGAGATGTACAAGTGATTGTGGAAACACCAAAAGCAAAGTATTAAATTTCAAAGCAGAAAAAAAAAGTCAATCCTTTGATGCCCCAACCAAATATACCACTAATATGATCTTGAAATATTTGCTAGTCTTAGTTCATTTTGGCACAAAACTCAAAATATTATTTTCGCAACATTGGTTAGTCAAGTATTTTTTTACTCCCATTCCTATTCAGTATTGAAGAGTTCAAATCAATAGGGTTGAGTCAAGCAACCTGCAACTTTCTTAATATAAAGTGATTTGACTCCATAATAAAATACCACTTCCCCATCTTTTAATACTTTATTATCACATGAGCATTTCAAGGAAAAACTTTCTTTCGACTATGAGTTAGAATAAAAATATATTCCCTAAAACAATATTAAAATCCTGACAGTACCAGCAGCACCTTTCTGGGTTTAGAGAATTAAGAAAGGCATAGTACTATTTAGGCATGACTTGGTAGATGTGAGAAATAAATTAAATGAAGCAAGATGCAATCTCCAGTTTATAGATATTTAGTTTTCTACACTCATCAAAATTGGGGGATGGCGGGGAGAATCCCCTTCCCCAAGCCTTTAAAAAAAATTATTTCCATTACTGTTCCTCCTGCCCAAGTTCTCTTATGCAGATTCCTCTATCACTCATCTCAAAGTTGGTGTTTCTCCAGGTGTCATCCTTGGCCCTTTTATACTCCACTGAGATGGTATTCATGCTTACGGTTTAACTATCACAATCCCAGAAGATTTAGAAACCTTTCAACCTTTCCCCAAGATAAAGATCTACCTAATTATCACCTGGATATGCCCATTTGAATGTTTCATAAGTTTTTAATTCAATCCTATCTAAATGAATTTCACCATCTCCTTCTCAAATCTGTTCTCCCTTCTCCTCCTTCAGTCTCTCTCCATTAACAGTACCACTATCTACTGTACCACTATAACAGTACCAGCTGTTCAAAGAGGATACCTGGAGGTTACTCTTCACTTAGCCCTTGTGCTTACTCCCACATTAATTAAATGTCCAAGTCATATTGATTCCAACCCTTGAATAACCCCCTAAATAATCATTCATCTTAGTTGTCTCTGCAGCTATCCTAGTTCAGACCTTTATGATTTGCCATATAATTACGACACCCTACAATGATATTAAAGGCTTGTTGTCTTTAAAGTCTTGTTGGAGAATCTATCCTATTTTAAATCATAAAAAATCATAAGTAAGACTTAAGTAAGGTTCAAAATAAGAAAAACAAAAAGTACTTCTAAAAGGAAGTACAAAAATCTGTAGTGGGGGAGAAATCTACACTAATAAAAGAGAAACATGGTAATTAGCGTAGGACCGCTACCCTTCCCATTGGCTAATCAGCATATCCTTATGCAAATTAACTGTCAGCCAAGATGGCGGCCGGCAGCCATGCACTGAAGTGAGCAGGGAGGCTTGCTTGCTCCAGTGACAGCGAACTCCAACGTTCCCCACCTAACTTGCCGGCCTCTCAGCTGCAACTCTAAGCAACTATGTACTATGTTGCAAATAAGAAG